>NC_139960.1:1455906-1490453 GCF_963454915.1 Gymnoscopelus microlampas
GTGTGTGTGTGTGTGTGTGTGTGTGTGTGTGTGCGTGTGTGTGTGTGTGCGTGTTTGTGCGCGCACACACACATATCGTCGTGAAACCTTATATGTCTGAGACGGTTACTTTTCAGAAAATGGAAAACCCACTCAATATTTATAAAACCCACAGGACAACCTCGACCACATAAAGTTTCACTTTAAAGCATTTCAAAAAAAGCAAAAAATAGCTCACAACGCGTCGCACTGTGACGCATCGTGAGCTTAGATACAGTTGGCTATTTTTTCTACTTTTGTGTGACACTGTAGTACGCCAAAGTGAGGCATTCATTTATGAAAGAACGAGTTGAAATATGGAGATACAAGGTTTCTGCCAAACCGCGTCTTGTGTGTGTGTGTGTGTGTGTGTGTGTGTGTGTGTGTGTGGGGGGGGGGGGGGGGGGGGGGGGGGGGTACAAGGCTTAATAGAATGATGGGTGGGATGAATTGGCCAAGCAGGAATTAGTGTGTGTAAATGAACTCTGTTGTTTTGTTCAAGGCAATGTTTTATTATCCAAGAGGCACCACGGTTCATTCACATGTCTGATCCCTGCACACACACACACACACACACACACACACACACACACACACACACACACACACGCGCGCCTGCACGCACACACTGGCTTGTATTACTATACTTTTAAGGACATAGGTTTTGAGGATGCCTTTTGTCAAATAATGCCATTTTAAAAACTATGGGCCATTTGTAACTCTAATGCCTAAGCTATACATAGTTGCGTGCCAGTGTCGCACATCAAAAATAGCCGATCTACAAGTTCACTGCGCTTCGATGATCGGCTATTTTCAGTGTGTGATACCGGCGTCCAACTATAGTATAAATCATGCATAACTCCTGTAACCCCTATAAAGACCTCTAAATGCCTAATCCTTACCCTAACTCCAACCTGAATATTTTGTAAACATCAAGTCTAACTCTGTTTTGTAATATTATAAAATGTTTTGTTAAAAAACAACACTTTGTCTTGTGCGGACCAAGGAATTGTTCTGACTAAGTATATATTTCTCATATTCTACAATACTTATGGGGTCATTTGGCTCTCACAGCACGTACGCGCACGCGCACGCGCGCGCACACACACACGCACACACACACGCACGCACACACACACACACACACACACACACACACACACACACACACACACACACACACACACACACACACACACACACACACACACACACACACACACACACACACACACACACACACACACACACACACACACACACACACACACACACACACACTCTACCTACTCAACACACGGCACTGATATTTGTTTAACCCATTAAGACCGGGAACGCATCTGTGCTATTTTCAGATTTCTTAAGCTATTCAAAAAAGAGCAGATATACAAGCTCATAGTGTGTATAAGCTTGTAGATCTGCTATTGTTTTTTTTTATCTTTGAAAATATATATATATATTTTTTTTAAAGCGAACATTTGTAACTCTTTTCTTCTGGGGTTTATTTTTTTTTGGAATTCCAACAGTGTTCTGAAAAACATATTTTGCTATAATATCAGTGGTTCTCAAACCTTATTTCATGTCAAGGGCCCCCAATATTATATGTATTATATGTATTTATATGTATTCTCTCCCATTCCGCTGCTATTTTTATGCCAATAGCACCTAGCGAGCAAACGGCAGTCCATTTTACTCTGAAAAACAAATCAATGGAATCGAGCGCCGTTCTGAAATGACATTGCATTGTACGTGGAGAGCTGTATTGCTCCAATTTACCCCCAGAGGTAAACGGAACATTGAAATGAAGAACAATTTGGTTCCGACGTACTTCTAGTTTCTCTATTAATTCCACAAACAGATGTTATGTTTTGCACGCTCTGATGGTCTCATAAATTTAGTGCCACTTGTTGTTACAGAATTCTACTTTGAGGAATGGTGTAACATTTACATAACTGTATTATAACCAAACTAAAACGCCTGAAAATGTGGCATATAGAGTTTATGTCGGGCAGAAACCTTGTAGCGATATGCGTTATCAGGGAAATGGTAAAAAATAACCAGTGTAGTTATTATTTAATCACAAGGTCCTGTTAATACATTGCTTTGCTTAAATATTTGTATTGCTTTATTGGATCTTGTTTATTCGATACGCTTATTTGTTTTAGCTCTTGCTCATTTGATTTTCCTATTTGTCTCATCTGTTTAAGAAAGTAGGTAGCTGATATATTGCACTTTTACTTTAGCACTATATGGTATACTCTTAGTTGCTTGTTTTAGAAGAGAATACACTTAAAACTTCTGGTGATTAGTAGTTTTCGTTCCCTACCTATGTTGAATGCACTTATTGTAAGTCGCTTTGGATAAAAGCGTCTGCTAAATCAGTGGTTCTCAAACTTTTTCAGGTCAAGGACCCCCAAATTAACACTTATTAGCTAACGTGACTAACATGACCCTATACCATACAGTCTGTGAATACCATGTAGTTCAGGGGTCTTCAACAGGGGGTTGGGGACCCCTAGGGGGTCCTCAGAGTTACTAATGGGTGGGCTACCAAATCTTTGTGTGATTGGATTTTTTTTTCTTTTTTTACATTAAACACTTGAATCCTATAGCATCCCTTTTCTGAGGGAAACTTTAGCCCGAAAATAGCCGCCCCTAGTTGTTGATTTTCAGCAAAGTTGTTTGGTGTAGAGGGGGAAAAAAAGAGCAGGCCAAGTACACGTTTTGAGTGTTTAAGTGGTTAACTGTCTGGAAATACACATTCACATGCATCCAACACAACACTACAGTGATAGTGTTATTGTCAAACAAGGCTGGAAGCTATATATAAAAAAGTTTAATCTACAACACAATGGTATACAATATCTAGTCCCTGCTTTATCTCTCTCTGCAGGCCTGAAAAACCTTGAGGATCCCTGATGTACAAATACATCCATATTTGACATAAAATAGCAGTTGCCGCCTGACCCGACACAATATCCAATATACCACTGACTGACCGCTATATTTTTCACCCCCTCTGCCCGCAGATTCCCCAACTTCTCCTCTAATTGTCTCCGCCAGGCCGAAAGGCAGTGGAGGAAAAAGTACTAAAATGTTTTACTTAAGTAAAAGTACCAATAGCTATATAAAAATACTCTGTTACAAGTAAAAGTCCAGAATCAAATAATTACTTGAGTAAAAGTACAAAAGTATTGGCATCAAAATGTACTTAAAGTACCAAAAGTAAAAGTACTAAAATGTTTGAAAATAGCAGATCTACAAGCTCACAACGCGCCGCGAAGCGACGCGTTGTGAGCTTGTAGATCGGCTATTTTCAAATAGCCTAGGTATAAAACAGGGCTTAAGTGGTTAATGTATGTTTCATTATGTCATAATTTATATCTGAAAAGTAACTAGTAACTAAAGTTTTCAAATAATTGTAGTGGAGTAAAAGTACAATATTTACCTCTGAGATGTAGTGAAGTAGAAGTAAAAGTATTGGAAATTGGAAACACTCAAGTAAAGTGCAAATACCTCAAAATTGTACTTAAGTACAGTACTTAAGTAAATGTACTTAGTTACTTTCCACCACTGCCGAAAGGCATGGCGAGAGAGTATGTTTTGCCCCCTGTCCGTCCGTCCGTCCGTCCGTCCGTCCGTCCGTCCGTCCGTGCGTCCGCGTGTCCTGTCCATGTGTTATGCCAATTCAGAACCTCCATCCCAAATTATTCCCACGGGCCTGTTATAGCGCCACCAGGAGGCCGATTTGTGCAAAACCCATTTTAGGATATCACTCCTACGGATTTTATCCAAATCCAAACATCACGCAAATCGGTACACAGTATCTCTATATCTATCTCTATCATGTGATCAAGACGCGTCTGGCCGATATTTCATATTCCATCCTGATTGGCTAAGGTTGGGTTCCAAAGTTTGCAGGATTGGTCCGTTTTGAACAAAATGCCTCAAATCATGAACGCAGTGTGCGATTTCCGTGAAAATTTGCACGCACTTTCCCACTAGGCCGATGAAGAAATGCCACCCCTTTTCACATTGGCCTGTTATAGCGCCACCAGGAGGCCACAATAACCTACCTGACCTGGCGGAGACCTGCATGCTCCCAGGAGCACTTTTTCTAGTTATTCATCCGCTCTTGTGTTGCCCCGTGCTAGAGACGCTGTAATCATTCTACAGACGGAACGCGTTCCCCCTCCCCGTAATCCAGCGTTGCGTATGTATGCTAGGTTTCACCCCGGCGGGGTTCCTTTCAGACGGCGGAACTAACAGCTTTGCCTCCTGGGGCTTAACGCGCTCTAATCTCAATGGCTTTTTTTTTTTTCACGCATGCATGCATTTCACATTTTCTTTCCCCTTACTGTAGCTTTCATTGTCAACACCGCTCGCCTGCCTCCACGAACCAGGGTTTGTGTGTGTGTGTGTGTGGGGGGGGGGTCCAGGATGACAGGTTCATGCTATTTTCTTTCAATAGCTCTTGCTATTTTCTTTCGTATTATTGTTGTTGTTGTTGTTGTTATGACCAGCTTAACCCGTTATTTTACACTTTGGCTATTCAAAAATAGCAGATCTACAAGCTCGTACGAGCTTGTAGATCTGCTATTTTTGAAAATGTGTGCAAATCTTTTAATACATATTGTTTTGAAGCGAAGATTTGTAACTCAAATCTTTGCTTCTGGGGGGGTCCCTGGAACAAAATGTTTTGAGATGGGGGTCCGCGGCCAAATACATATACATTTGGGGGTCCTTGACATGAAAAAGTTTGAGAACCACTGACATGGTGACGTAAGTTTAAAAAAAAACAAAAACAGTTAGGATTCAGAAGACATTTTGTAGAATCGGCCTCAGGTCTCGTGTCAAGTGCTGGCTGTCGATATTCTGAGTCAGTTATTGGAAGCCTCCGGCTTTCCTCCTGTCATTCGTTCGGCATTCGATCCGGCAATAATTTTAATCCAGCTTGAAATCTCGACTGTGAACTTTTTCTCACTATAGCTTTGTTCTGCACCTGCAGGGATGTTCAGCCGTACTGTAAGACCTGAATCCAGTCCATTTCTTTATTAGATGCCTTTTACACCTTATTTCTTCAATCCCTCATGTGTCTGGATTGGCCACAGCTCATTCTGACACATGCACAATTATCCCTGCTGTTTTCCAAACGACACAGTTACACATTTTGACGCCCTGCAGCGCCAACGTTGTAAAAACGTTAAGTCATCTTGCGCCCATGGTTGGTCTTCTTAACCCATTAAGACCTGAGGCCGATTCTGACTAATGTCTTCTAAATCTTATAATTTTTCTGAAAAACGTATGTTTCTATATCAGTGGCTCTCAAACTCTTTCATGTCAAGGACCCCCAAAATGATATGTATTTGGCCACCGACCCCCATCTCTAAATATGTTGTTCCAGGGACCCCCCCAGAAGCAAAGATTTGAGTTCCAAATGTTCGCTTTAAAATAATCTAAATATATTAATTTGCACCCATTTTCTCGATTTTTCAAAAATAGCAGATCTACAAGCTCATAGCGCGGCACTCGGTGCCGCGCTATGAGCTTGTAGATCTGCTATTTTTCAATAGCCAAAGTGTAAAATAATGCTTTTTTTTTAGCTCGAATCAAAAAATGACACAGATGCAAAATGAGTTGTAGACTGGAGCAATTGCTATACGGTACATTACATACCGAGACAGGAGTCAAAAGAAGATGTTGGTCTCAAGTCCGGTGCAGTTTACAACACAGGCGTTTTCCTTACGATTTGCATGGCGCAAAACTCAATGCAGTAACAGAGGTTATCACATTTGGGGGGCCCCCCCGACGCACGTCATGCGTGTAATTATCACGTTGATATGTAAACCAAATAACTGTACGCATGTCTCTTTACATGAGGTGTTAGGCCTTTTAGGCCAGTGGCTCCCAAACTGGGGGTCCCCAAATTATTTTTTGGGGGGGTCCCCAGATGATTAGCTTAATGTGTAACATTGTTTTATCACTCAACAGTAAACAAACCAACATACAGTGTAAGTGTATACACAGGGTGTCTGCACATTTATAAAGCTACAATTTAATGACTTTTAAGACCTTTTTTTTTTAACTCAATTTTTATTGGAACAAAAGAATTTCAAAAACACAGATACACATACTTGAAATACAAAACAAAAGGACAGTACAAAAACACAAGAAATAAAAAAATTACAATAACAATAAAATAAAAATAAATAAAATACACGAAAAGGCTGCATTCTACAATTGTTAGTTATTTTTCTGTTACATAGTGGTTATACATTGTCCATGGGCTGAAAACGTGAAGACCACTTTTCACAGTATTTGTGTGATTTGTCCTCTTGTAGTCTGAGTATGAATGTTAGTTTTTCCATAGAATATATTTCCCTTATTATGTCCATCCAATTGTCTTTGGTTGGGGGATCCTGTTGATACCAGTGACGCGTGATCGCTTTCTTGCTTTGCTGCTAGAAAGATTTTTGATTAGATATTTGTCCTGTGTCAAGAAATCTTCAGGAATATTTCCCAACAACATCAAGGTACAGGTCTGAGGTATCTCAAAACCAAGAACAGCCTCTATGGTGGCGTGAATATCTCGTCAATATTTTTGAATGTTGGGACATTTCCAGAATATGTGAACGTGACCCGTCATTTCCATGTGGCCACGCTGTCTCCGGCATGGTTGATCTGTTTTTATACCAAATTGGACATTGTGAAAATAGCCGATCTACAAGCTCACAAGTCCTCGCAGTGCGAGGCGTTGTGAGCTTGTAGATCAAATATGATTACTTTGGGGGGGGGGGGGGGGGGGACCCTTGTATTAGGCTACAAGAGGAAAACGTGCATTCCGACCAGGAGCACGGCCAACTGGTGGTAAAAATGTCCATGAATACAAGGCGTGGTGGGGTGTGTAATTGATAGAAAATATGTTTTGTTTGCATGTTCACTTGATGGGGCAGAGTTGGCATGAGGCTGGGCAGGGCTTTGTGCCTGGTTGTCTTCAGCTTCGGTCTTCCCTTCAGAACTTGGGTTGTACCAGCTCCATTAAACATGGTCTTCTTTCATTGGTAGTGGTAATGACACAAACTGTCATGTTTCCCCTCAAACAGGGGAAGGGGAGAGTGTGGGATTGAATGAGAGTTTTCCAAATAGTCCCACCTCTCCTCCATTTTGAATGCTAGGTCGTAAAGACATGGATGAGTGAGTGGCGCTCCTCTCCAAAAGTTGAACTATTTTCTACTGAACCACTTAAACCCATGCAGCATCCTGCTTGTTTCTGCGAAAGCTGTCCCCACAATAACGGAAAATAGAAGAGACACTGGTATAGAACCCTGAGGGACTCTGTGCTCAACCATAATAGGGTTTAAGACTTAAACCCTATTATGGTTCTGACAGAATGCTGCTGTACGTGGCACCTTAACCACTTAAACTTTAAGTGGTTAAGGTGCCACAGCAGCATTCTGTCAGAAAACACTAGAGCGCCTAGAGCGTCTTTAGTATCATAGAAATGCATGGCGAGGGGCTGGAAAAAGGGTCTTTCTGTGGACACAGCACCTGGGACACGTTTAGAGACAGGTTTAGAGGCAGGCAGACAGTCTCTCTCTCTCTCTCTCTCTCTCTCTCTCTCTCTCTCTCTCTCTCTCTCTGTCTCTCTCTCTCCTCTCTCTCTCTCTCCCCCTCACTCTGTCTCTCTCCCTCTTTCGCTGCCACACAACACACACACACACACACACACACACACACACACACACACACACACACACACACACACACACACACACACACACACACACACTGAAATTAAATGCGTCTCTCTGGCAGGGTTATAGAAAAAAGGTTTAGTGTCCCGTCGAGCCTCATCGTCAGATTGACCGTCTCAAGTGGGAAGACGGTCCCCTCAGGGGCCCGTAAAACACAGCAACACGCTAACAGAGCAGAATGGGGGACGCTAAAATGTTTACGTCTTCTCCAGTACAGACACAGGCACTTCTGTGGAATGAATGAATGAATGAAAGAAAGAAAGAAAGAAAGAAAGGAACTTGATAGCTCTTTGCCCAAATCACTCAGAAGTGTAGAGTGGAGAAGAGATAAGATGAAGTGGCGACACACACACACTTACAGTATAGCGGTTTGTTTTGAAGGAGTTTAGTGAGTCTTCTTAGTTATGTTTTTATTTTATCTTTTTGGTTTGGTTTGCTTTTCAGAAAAGAACCTCTGAATGCCATCGATGGAAATCGACTTGCAGAGAAATTGCATTACGTTAATATTTAAGTACAGAACTAAAGAGTAGAGAGAACTAGATTAAATGTTTATTCCCCACCACTGGATTGGATTGGATAAGATCAGATAAAATCAGATACAATCTTTATTGATCCATTTTTCAATTCAATTTCAATTCAATTCAATTCAATTCAATTCAATTCAATTCAATTCAATTCAATTCAATTCAATTCAATTCAATTCAATTCAATTCAATTCAATTCAATTCAATTCAATTCAATTCAATTCAATTCAATTCAATTCAATTCAATTCAATTCAATTCAATTCAATTCAATTCAATTCAATTCAATTCAATTCAATTCAATTCAATTTTATTAAAGTGTCAAATCACAACAAGTTGTCTCAAGACACTTTACATGTACTGTAGAGAAGAGACCCGACAATCCCACTCTGAACAAGCAATTTTTGCGACAGTGGCAACGAAAAACTCCCTCTTAACTGGAACAAACGTCAGGCAGACCCTAGGCTCTAGGGTGGCGGCCTTCTGCCTCGACCGTGTCGGGGGAGAGAGAAGAGAGAGAGAGAGAGAGAGAGAGAGAGAGAGAGAGAGAGAGAGAGAGAGAGAGAGAGAGAGAGAGAGAGAGAGAGAGAAGAGAGAGAGAGAGAGAGAGAGAGACAGAGAGAGAGAGAGAGATACAGAGACAGAGGAGAGACAGAAAGAGATACAGTGCAGGTAGTAACAGTAACAGTAGTAGCACATATAATAGTGTAAGATATATATGATAGTATGATATAGTACAGCGGTAATGTGTATGTAGTATATAATGGTATAATATAAGAATGTTAAGATAATATACAGTATATATAGTATAGTGGTATAGTGCAGTGTAGTAGAAATCCACGGTCGTGCTCCATGGAGAGGCCCGGTCCGCAGTCACAGTCTTGAGCCGCAGCTGGGGGTCCGTAGTGACAGTCCATGGACCTGCGACGTGGGAAATAAAAGAAACTCCGGGGAGCGGGTCCCCGGTTGTAGAATTAGTGGCAGGCCTTACTAAAGCGTGAATCCGTACAGGGTTAATTACGATTGTACCATTGTACCATTGGGACACAAACCCACACAACCAAAGGGAGAATGAGAAGAGAGAGGACGAGAGGAGAGGGGGGGGGGGGCAGGGGAGGGGAGAGAGGATAACTATAGGGTGACTGAGTCTATACACTTCGGCTATATAGGCTTTATCATAGAGAAAGGTTTTTAGTCTAGTCTTAAATATACAGAGTGTGTCTGCTTTGCGGACTGAGACTGGGAGAAGGTTCCACAGCTGAGGTGCCTGAAACTTAAATGCTCTGCCTCCTGTTCTAACTTTTTTGGGGTTTCCTGGAGCCGTAAGCATTTTTTCATACTGTGGGCGCAGCGGTGTTCTGGTTGGTTTATAGGGCTCGATGAGTTCTTTGAGATATATTGGTGCCTGTCCATTGAGGGCCTTGTATGTGAGGAGGAGAACTTTAAACTCGATTCTGTATTTAACCGGGAGCCAGTGCAAAGAGGCCAATGAAGGAGTGATATGATCTCTTCTTCTGGTTCCTGTCAGTATGCGCGCAGCGGCATTTTGGACAAGCTGCAGGCTATTTAGGGACTTACTTGGGCAGCCTGATAGTAAAGCGTTGCAATAGTCCAGCCTAGAAGTAACAAATGCGTGGACAAGTTTTTCTGCATCATTTTGGGACAGAATGTGCCTAACTTTTGCAATATTACGCAGGTGAAAAAAGGCATTTCTTGAAATTTGTTTTATGTGGGACTGAAAGGACATGTCTTGGTCAAACGTGACTCCCAGATTCTTTACAGTGGCCCTGGAGGTCTTAACTCAGGACATTTCTCTGCCACTCTGCGAAGGTATGGCCAATATTTACAAGTAACATCCATACAGAAGAACATTATTTGCCTATTGGCCAGCTGTTTCTGCAGGTACAGTGGGTATGCATCTATCTCTCCCCTGAACATATTGAGAGCACCAAGTAGCACCCCATGGCGGCACACTGCTATCTCCAGTCCTTCCTCTTCAATGTTGCTGGATCCAGATGCACGTCTGGACAATTCTCTTGCAGCTGTAAACTGCCCACCACACACACCTTTCCCAGGGTCCTATAATATGGGAAATGGAAGATTAAACCTTTCGTAGGAGCCAACAATACTGCACTCTCTCGAGGTGCTAACCTTGGGGCCTTGTTATTTATATTACTCGCACTTGTGCTTGGTGATGTCAGTCACGTCACCCTTTATGTTTTAAAGAGTTTTCCCATTGGATGACAAAGACAGACAACACAGTCACATGCAGTGAAAGTATAGATAGATCCTTGATTTGTCGTTAGGGTTAGATGGGGCCTGTTTTTAAGAAGCCCTAAACTTATGGGAAAGAATTTACTGGAAGCCCTAGCCTGCAACGCAGGTGCTGTGTACCGTGGTCCTGAGGGTAAAATGTTGTTAAGGACTGTTTAGCGGGTGAGTTCTATCCCTGGCAATAGCTTTGCCCTTCCAAGCCGTACCCCAGCTATCCTACTGGATACATTAATGACTGTATGGGATCTGTTCTAATAAACCAATGACAAGGAGCAATACCAGGCAACAATAATATTTTCCAAGAGGGATCAATGGATCAGTCTCTTTATGTCTTCCACATTTTCTACCTCTTACCAGGATCATGATGAGATAAGCTATCGAGGAAGAGTGGATGATTTTGCTCTTTGATGGTTGGTGTAAGAGTAACTTCCTTCAGTCGAATTAAGAAACCTCAAAGGTTAGGGTTCTATATGAGACTTTCCGATTAGTACTCATGCACACCATGAAATAGCCATACACTAACACTAACCTTGACTCCCCCCCGAACCCCTGTTAGAAATATTGGACAGACATAGTAATATAGATATCTTACCAATCAGACCAACAATAGCATGAACAAGTAACCTCAAGGTGCATTCTGAAATATAATTATAGTAGGCAATCTTACATGACGTGTGGTCTGGTGTATGTAGTCCACAAATCTGCTAACATCTTCATCCTCTGCTATGAAGACTCCACCAAAGATGGGCTTTTCCTCAGACCTAAAAGATTCAGAAAACCAAAGAACAAAAAGAGAAAGACAGAAAGAAAACATCTTTAACATTTTAAAACATATTTCAGCAAAAAGATTCTTGATAATATAAATGTTGTTGCATTATGCTCATTTTCAGGTACCTGGCTGCGCTCTTAAACCGATATAGTTTGCGGTTCCCATCCACCGAAATGGCAAGCATTTCTGGTGAGCAAGCAGGACACACAAGGGGCTCTTCCTTGCAGAGGTTTTGTACCTCATACTGTACAGCTGCCCACTGGAAGTAGCTCTTCTGGAAGGCATCTGGAGAGATCTTCCCTGTCTATTTGAACACAACAGCTTAAAATGTGTAGGCAATAAATGAATCCAAGGCACATGAGAAAGAAAGAAGTTATATTGAAGGCTATTATTAAGCCTAATTTAAATACTCACACGGCCATAGTAAACAGTTCGCGCATCCAGCATTTTTAAAAATGCCTGGCAGGACAGTCCAGGTGAAGCCATCTTAAGTTTCTCAAAAGAGAAAAAAACATCAGTGGCGTAGACAGTGGCAAACTGGAGTGTGGCAGGCCAGTACTGTACTTCCTCTGTATGAGGTCGTCCACTCCAGCAGTCCAACTGGCCTGGCATGACTCGCACCTCAGGTCTGGCATGTTGAGATCATATCGCCCTAGAAAAATAAAAGACACACCCACAGTAATGTAAAACGTAGCATATCAGAAATTAGTCAATGGGCATACATTTTATTTTATATACACCTATGACAAACCTTGTGGGAATGACAAGTCAAATTATTTTTAAGATGCTTAAGAAAAATCACATCATTACCATCCATTGTGATCACAGCAACAGCCTTTCCTGGGTTGACCCTCAATGACTCTTTTCCACAACAACAGATAATATCAGGCACCCGCACAGGTACAAGGCGCTCTGAAAGTTTATAAATTGAATTTAAATAATTTATGTCCAATAGGACATACAACTTGACGATTGCTGGAAATGATTGAAGAGAGTGAATCTTTACTTGAGAAGTTAAAAAGACTCCATGGTCGTACGAAAAAAAGGCATGGTTTAAGTGATCTAAGTAATGACGTTAATGAGTCAGGGAGGATATGTTATGTTGTATTCATGAATAAGAACTTACCACACCGGCAATGAGCCTTATCTACAATGCACGTGGTTGGAGACAAGGGCTGGAAGAACCCAGCATCCATGGCATCCCTGTTGTGTAGAACATTTCTTGTGTCAGAGTGCGTTTGGATGTCGCATTCGGGACACAGGAATGGCCTTGGTTCACATCCATTACAGGAAACAGCAGCTGGCCTGGTGGCACACTGATGGCACATGTGTGTGCCTACATCTGAACTCGATGCAACGCTGTTAATCAGCCGGGGTCTCTCTGCTCGCCATCTCTCTAAGAGAGAATGGTTCCGTGTGCTCCAATCTAAGGAAGCCTGGAGGGGAGCTGCTGGGGTTGGTACTTCCTCTACGGAAGCTGACACAGCGCTCAGGGAGTGCTGGAGCTCTTGTATGAAGCGCTCTGTTAAGATAGTGTGGAATATTGAAACACAACATTGTTAGTTTTAATTTATTTTATTAAAAGTATAATAATGATGTGAAAAGGGTAGTTGCACATATAATCTGGTATATGTGTACAAATATCTAATTAACATTCAAACTCATTGACAGATTATTAGAATATATTATGAACATATTGACGTAACGTGTTCCTTCCACGCGTTACGTCCTACCAGGGAAATTCCCCCCTGTCAGGTGACAAGAAGACTTGTAAGCTCTCATGCATTGAAGGAGGCATGAGCTCGGCTCTGGGCTCTCCCTTGGCTGGCAGAGGGAGTGTAGCGCCTAGGATTACTTACACATTTGGCACTGGGGGAAGAAAATGGGGTTGCAAAATCGTGGGGGGGGAAAAAAAACGTATTATTATAATGTTTTACTCAAGAACAATGGCTTCCATTGTAGCCTGCCGTTTCTATTAGCCTGGATTCCCCAATCGATGATGTCACTGGTAGGCAGGTTTCTGAAGAGTCCACAGCCCTCCTCTGAGACACAGACATGGTAGATTATGTTTTTTACCATTTCATCATTAATGCATTAATGAGGCCCAATTCTCTGAAGATAGGTTGAAAATGGATGAACTACCATAGTACTTCCACCACAGTTTTTTCTTCAAGCGGCCTTTGGTGTTGCGCTGACCGACTACCTCAAAGTCGGGGGGTTGATGACCGCCCTTGCCAGTGTCCATGTGCTGTTAAGAGCACCTGGACCTGCCGCGTGCCACAAACCTCATTTTACTGTTCTTAACCGCAAGGGAGGCCTGTGCGTGCTTGTGTGTCCGCGCGCGTGTACGTGTGCGTGTGCGCGCTTGTGTGTCTGTGAGCGTGCGCGAGTGTGTGTGTGTGTGTGTGTGTGTGTGTGTGTGTGTGTGTGTGTGTGTGTGTGTGTGTGTGTGTGTGTGAGTGTGTGTGTGTATGTGTGTGCGCGTGCGTGCACGCGCGTGTGTGTGTGCGTGTGTGCGTGCGTTTAGGCTGGTCAATGATAGCAGACACTGCAGGCTGCAGTGTGTGAAGCGGCCATGAAGATTCCTCTTACTGAAGAACGAACATTATCCTCATGCCTGTCTGTCCTCTCCGTCTCACTGTGGAACAGTGTTTGGCTTTAATCCAATTTAAAAACACATTTCCACCATGCTGTGGCGCTCTGGTCATACAGCACCCTGACTGCCTTACTGTGCCGCTCTTTCTCCTCAATTCAGCGCGACGTGCAGTGGTGGACAAGTACATTTACTGAAGCATCGTATTTGAGTCAAATGTTTTCTTTTTGGTATAATGTAGCCTACTTTATAGAGCATTTGCATTTTTTTGGATAGGCTACATATGGCTTTCACTGCATTTCAAAGACAGATATAGTACTTTTGACTCCACTACATTAAAGAGAAAAGGTACATTATTATGAATTGACCAAGTCATTTTAACCAGCTGACCCTAAAAGAAAACCCTTCAAATGCAAGGCGAAAAAAGCACAATGGGAATAACGTTTCGGTCTATTAGACCAGGGGTCTTCAACAGGGGGTCCGGGACCCCCAGGGGGTCCTCATAGTTACTACAGGGGGTCCGCCAAATCTCTGTGTGATAAGATTTTTTTTTTTACCTTAACCACTTGAACCCTAGCATCCCTTTTCTGAGGAGAACTTTAGCCAAACATAGCTGATCTACAAGCTCACATGTGAGCTTGTAGATCGGCTATTTTTGGCAAAGAAGTATAGGTGTAGAGGGAAAAAAGAGCAGACCAAGTAAAAAAAAAAAAGTTGAAACACAATTTTATACAATATAGAGGGGGTCCCTGCTTCATCTCTCTCTCAGCTAGGGGGTCCTTGGCCTGAAAACGTTGAAGAACCCTGTATTAGACCTTCATCTTCAACCAGGTGACCCTAACATAGCCAGAAAGGGGCTTTATATATTATATGATTACCCAAGGATAAACATACATGGTGATAGGGTTAAATATGAACCCTATAAATAAGGCTGAGCCCAAGAAAGATGAAGAGATGGTTTCTTCAAGACCGCAAGAGTTGACCAGTCGACATAAACAAATGAGAGTCAGACAAAGACGGATGTAAGTCCAAGGATTGAAACAATTCTGTATTGCTCAGAGCGTGCTCACGAGGACAGTACAAGTACAGACAATTATAATAATCACACACTCATGATTCAATAACAGGCAATAGTATTTATACACAAGTTGGAGTCCGGGCATCAGATACAAGGTGGATCCTAACGATTGGTTAAGACCCTCAGACGTCAGATCATATCTGATGAGCTGTCAGGCATCAGGGTGTCATCATAATAAGTTGTTGTTCATCTTATAGTGTCCTTGTGTAAAACTTTTGGTTCCATAAAAAAAGTTATTCCTTCGATATCATAGGACATGTGGCAGGTTTATCTGTGACAGGGTGACAGCTGACAGAGTAAATTAGTGACAATATCCCGGTCATACAGGTCATCTTACACAGATACAGGTCATTTGGCATTTAATCACAAAGTGTTGACCAAGACATGTTTTTACTGATTGGAAACATATGGAGCCAGCACCAGATAGCAAATATGGAGCCAGCTACATGGCCTTGGTAGAGAAAGTATAGTAGAGTTACAAAAAGGCATGTTTAAAAGACTGAAGTACAGGCCCAAAAAGACATCACTATTTTAATTTGACTGGTTAGATCGATATTTCTAGATCATATCAATCTGGTCCACAAAACATATCCATCACATGGATTAAACAGTATTTGGAAAATAAAATGGGATAATGGGTGAATGTCTTTGGTCCTTTAGGCCTTCATATAAGCTGAGGAAAGGGTTTAATGATGAAATAGACAGTCCATCATGTCCAGTGACACAGCTCCGTCTAAGGAGGTTATAGTTGTTAAATGGCTGCGGTGAATCGTTGAGACTCACACAATATTATGTGTAGGGGTCGGGTCAGTACCAGTGGTGTAAAGTAACTAAGTACATTTACTCAAGTACTGTACTTAAGTGCAATTTTGAGGTACTTTTACTTTACTGGAGTATTTCCAATTGTCTATACTTTTACTTCTACTCCACTACATCTCAGAGGCAAATATTATACTTGTACTCCACTACGATTATTTGAAAACTTTGGTTACTAGTTACTTTGTAGATATAAATTATTACATTGTAAAACATACATTAACCCTATTTTATACTAGGCTATTTGAAAATAGCAGATCTACAAGCTCACAACGTGTGAGCTTGTAGATCTGCTATTTTCAAACATTTTTGTACATGTTCATACTAGTACTTTTGTACTTTTACTCAAGTACATTGTGTGTGCGTGCGTGTGTGTGTGTGTGTGTGTGTGTGTGTGTGTGTGTGTGTGTGTGTGTGTGTGTTGTGCGTGTGCGCGCGCGCGCGTGTGTGCGTGCGTGCGTGCGTGCGTGCGTGCGTGCGTGCGTGTGTGCGCGTGTGCGTGTGCGTGTGTGTGTGCGTGCAATGTGCTTAATGTGTGAATGGGGGGTAAGTACCATACATACACAGAGAAGAACCCCATTAACCACACTTCCACTGAATTAGATTGAATATAAGGTCAGTGGCTCCATCTCAATGATGGTGTCGATGTGTGTCTGTGCGTGTGTTCATGCAGTGTGCGTTCACTTGTGTGCATATGGATCACTTGTGTGTGTGTGTTTGTGTGTGTGTGTGTGTGTGTGTGTGTGTGTGTGTGTGTGTGTGTGTGTGTGTGTGTGTGTCCGTCCAGCTTAGACAGAATGGCAAACAGGTTTTGTTCGGCACGTATTGTCCAGCCTTCCACATTTTTTTTTGAAAAAAACCTATGTTGCTGTCAGTGGTTCTCAAACCTTTTCATGTCAAGAACCCCCAAATTAAAGGACATTTATATGTATTATAAATGTCAATTATATGTATTTGGCCGCGGAACCCCATCTCAAAATATTTTGTTCCGACGACCCCCAGAAGCAAAGATTTGAGTTACAAATGATCGCTTTAAAACAAATATGTATACAAAGATTTGCACAAATTTGGTTGATCTTTCAAAAATAGCAGATCTACAAGCATCATTTATAGATTTTAGTTATAGCCTATACTGTAGCACATTGGTTCTCAAGGTGGGGTCCCCAGTAAAAGTATTTAATATAGTATCACAATCATTTTAACCACTTCAACCATTTTTTTTACTTCAACAATAGCAGATATACAAGCTCATATGTGCGCTATGAGCTTGTATTTCACACACAAAAAATGTGAGATTCTTGTGGTGCTATAGTATATAGCACAGTTCAAAAATCAACATCAAAATACAGAGAAAAAATACCACTATGTAGCCCGAGGTGTATCTCCTGGAATCTCTAGGACATTGGTTCTCAAAGTGGGGTCCGGGGACCCCCAGGGGTACTTGAGGGGGTTCCAGTGGGTCCCCAGCTAAATGATGGACAGGAACCAAATGGACCCTTATGGGTCTGTAACTCTGAGAGTGTACAAATGGAACCAAATGGACCCTTATGGGTCTGTAACTCTGAGAGTTAAATTAACATTGATTTTACAATATGAATTGGGGTCCCAGAGATAGAAATGCCATTAAATGGGGGTCTGTAGCCCTAATGCATGTCAAACTGGGGGTCCTTGAAATTAAAATAGTTGAGAATCACTGCTAGAGCCATAAAAAATATTCTCTTATGAGGGTCCCTGGCATATCTTTTGAAATGGGGGTCCGCGGGCCAATAAGTGTCAATTTGGGGGTCCTTGACATGAAAAAGTTTGAGAACCACTGCTCAGGAAACCAAGCCAAGTGACGTAAATTCTCAGTGCTTCATTCCTATTGGTTGACTGACTTGGCTTAAACCAACGTTCACCATGCAGGGTGTCGTGTTACAAAACAACAGATTTACAAGCTAACAACGCGTCGCATCGCAACGCGCTGCGATCTTGTAGATCTGTCCTTTTTGACGCATGACGCTGAGAGCAGTGACGCAGTGACGCAGTGGACCACAGCGCGAGCTTTGAAGTGGTCTCGAGCGGAATGATACAATCCTCCTGAGAATAAAACAATATAAACT
Organism: Gymnoscopelus microlampas; assembly: GCF_963454915.1. Classification (NCBI taxonomy): domain Eukaryota; kingdom Metazoa; phylum Chordata; class Actinopteri; order Myctophiformes; family Myctophidae; genus Gymnoscopelus; species Gymnoscopelus microlampas. The sequence continues at coordinate 1,473,833 of NC_139960.1, forward strand.
GCGTCATCGTTGTTTCATCAAGAAGAGAAGAAAGCAGCTTAAAGAAGAGGGAATGTTTGAGGTGAGTGTTTAATGGCAAAGAATGTGTCTTTTGACGTCACTGGGGAAACTTTATTTAGGTCATTTTGTACCGTGTTTATGTGGTGTATTCTGGTGGCTTTGAAGACGGTGATAATGTCTGTTATGGATATTAAGTATGTTAACATTATGAGCCTCCTATGTGGCAAAAACACAGACTTTAACTAGACTATCTTGAGGGGTACAAGTGGACCAAATGATAATATTATTATTACAACCATTTTGTGTTTGTCAACAGAGTTTATCAACTGTCAACCTGTCGTCCCTATTTTGGACATGTTATTAAAAGTGAAAATATCCTATTTACAACAAGCTCACAACAGTCACATAGTGAAACGTGAGCTTGTAGATCTATTTAGCTATATAGTACTATGGTGGTTCTCAAAGTAAGGTCAGGGGGCTTAAAGCAGTGCTTCTCAAACTTTTTCATGTCAGGGACCCCCACATTGACCCTTATTATATTAGCCCGCGGACCCCCATTTGAAAAGATACGCCAGGGACCCCCATAAGAGAAGATTTTTATGGCTATAGCAGTGATTCTCAACCATTTTAATTTCAAGGACCCCCAGTTTGACAAGCATTAAGGCTACGGACCCCCAATTAATGGCATTTCTATCTCTGGGACCCCAATTTATATTGTAAAATCAATATTAATGTAACTCTGAGAGTGTACAAATGGAACCAAATGGACCCGGCAGGGTCCATTTGGTTCCATTTGTACACTCTCAGAGTTACAGACCCATAAGGGTCCATTTGGTTCCTAACTATCCATCATTTAGCTGGAGGACCCCTGGGGGTCCCCAGACCCCACTTAAAGGGCTGTCAGTGGGCCCCAGCAGAATTAGTTAAAATAGCATAAAAAAGTTGTTTAACACTTGCATGACTAAGCCATCAATCTGACTATAGCCCTATTTTGTATTTGCCCTATTTATCTATTTACATTATTTATGTATATCGGTATGAAAGTGTTAATGCATCACATTGAAGATTATTTAGGCTAGTGTTTATTTTATCCATAGTGTTTAAACTGAGGTACCATGGCTAGATTTGAAGTAAGGAAACCCCTTGTATGCATAGCCCACTTACCTACAAATCACATATTAGGTTTAGTTCTACTTTCTTTGGTTTCTCATAAGAATAAGCTATATTAGTGGATTTCATACATTGTGATTGCCTCCTAAAAACAGAGTTAAGCCTTTGTGAGATGCTGATGGAGATGACCATAATAGTAATTTCTTTAGCTACTGATGATTTTAATATTTCATTTTAATATATATTAGCATGCTGATTATATGGTTATAGGCCAACATTCATCCTAGTTAGTACAGTAATGTGTCAATTGCCTACTTATTGATCTGTACCCAGTATTACAGTTACTGTAAGAGGTGTAAGGTAAACCTTATTGGACACTTGCAATATCAGTATTTTTATCAGTCGATTTGAGTATGCAATTGATGGTTAATCAATTGCATAAATCAACAGAACCCACCTCAGTTGCTTCCGGCAGTCGACATGGGTGGTCGCATCGACGATCGCTCTCGCGTCCTGCGTCCTCGCATACCTTTCCTTATCCTCATCCTGTGGATTATGGATTTACACCTCAACTCCGCATGGATTATACACCAGAAGGATATGGAATCATACGAGACAGAAAAGGTAGAATCACACAATGACTTCTACCTAACTACTGGAACCGAGAAAAAACACCCAGGTTATGGAACCACGGCGATCCACTCGACTCTCACAGCCAACCCGAAGCGAAGAAACAAACCCCTGAATGGTAGATGTAATCGGAAGACGTACTTCTGTTTAATTCTACTACTTTCCGGAGACGTTGAAGTTAACCCTGGCCCTGTGACCACAAGGCAATCCGCTCGGCTCATAGCTGAAACCAACAGGCTAGCGGCAAACGTTGCCACAAGCAACGGGGCAAAACAACAACAAAGCCATGCTGGAACAAAGAACTTCCGGAGCACCGGAGCTAGCCTAGCCAACGTTGCTACCGAAGCTAGCCTCGACGACAACACCAACGGCTTCACATCAACTCGACTAGGCGAATCAACCCAAATGATCAACCTAAACACCGACGTCGTATCCACCGCAGCCGTCGACGAGGACGCTTGCACCGACGCACAACGGCGATCAACCGGGAGATGCAGCGTAGCCGAGAACGTGGAACCAAGGAGTCACCTAGCTGTTTTCACCGGAGCAGAGACCTTGATGCACCGCTACAAACCTACGGTTCGTTCCAGGGCCAGGGTCCCAGCAGAGACCGTGATGGGACCATTAGCAGAGGCCGTGCTGGGACCTCCGCGCCCCATCCCCCCCCAACCCCCCAACCCTCCCCAATCCCCCAACCCCCCCCAACCCCCACTGCTGGCTGCCCACGACGGAACAATGGCTTTGATGGACACTACACCCCCCTCCCCCCCCGAGACTGCTCCTAAACATCTCTCAGTGGATAAACACCTATCCATTGAAAAAATGATCAAATCGTTTGGCGTTGGCTTGCACATGATACATCTTAATGTGAATTCTCTAGCAGGAGACAAGCTAACACAAATCAAGCAGATGTTTTATGATGGTAAGGTTGACATTTTAACTTTCTCTGAAACAAAACTTGATCAAGCGATAACTGATTCTGTGATTGAGATTGAAAACTACAAACTCTTCAGGAAAGATAGGAACAGAAACGGGGGTGGTGTTTGCATGTATGTTCATACTGACAATGTCTGCATCCTTCGGGAAGACCTGATGGATGAAAACATTGAAGCTGTGTGGGTCGAGATCATTTTTAAACATGCCAAACCTGTGCTAGTCGGTACCATATACAGACCTCCTAACCAGACTGATTTCTATGATAGACTTGATGAATGCTTAGCTAAAGTGGACCATGCGGAGACGATTCTTCTTGGTGATTTTAACACTGACATACTCCGCAAGGAAGCGTCAGTGTATAAGTCATTCAAGGCGTGTTGTGATCGGCATTCACTCCACCAGCTGATCACTCAGCCCACAAGGCTGTGTGTTTCCTCTCAAACTACCATAGATCTCATTCTAACAACGGACAAGGAAAAAATCCTAAATAGTGGTGTTTCCACCTGTGGCATATCTGATCACAACATGATCTTCTGCACCAGAAAGAAACGTAAACCTAAGACCGGTTACCACAAAACAGTCACAATCAGAGACCTCAAAAATTATAAGAGTGAGGACTTAGATCACAGACTGGAGGAACAGGATTTGTCCGACGTTCTAAACAGCACACAGGTAGACGAATCCTGGCTTTGTTTCAAAACCAAATTCATTCAAATTTTGGACAGTGTGGCTCCCATGAAAACCATCAGGGTCAAAACCCGCTCGGTACCATGGATGAATTCGGACATCCTTACTGCCATGAAAGTCAGAGACAAAAAGTGTTCTGAGCTTCATAAAAGTAGGATCAAACTAGCCAAATGTTTTAACAAAGGTCTCGAATCCCACGTAGCTAAACTTGAAAAGGAAAAAAACAAGCTAAGAAACAAGGTAAATAGCATGCTCCTGTTAGCAGAAAAAAGCTACCTCGATGACAAGATTGAGGAAAATCAAAAAAAACCACGAGAGCTTTGGAGGCTACTCAAGAACCTCCTAGGCTGCAGCAAAAAATTGAAAACCAGGCTTTCAAACTTAAGCCTCAAGGTGAATGACACTCTCATTTCATCCAAACACGAAGTGAGTAAAATCCTCAACATATTCTTCACGACCGTAGCCTCAGATTTGGTTGAAAAACTTCCTCCACACTCTGGGAGATATGGTGAGGAGTATGTTGTCTCATTTTACGAAAAACAGGGTGTTTGCAAAGATGACTTTAAACTCTCCCCTGTGAAAACAGAAGAGGTGTTTAAAAAATTGAGTGCTCTTCATCAACACAGAGCCACAGGCCTCGACAATATCCCCCCCAAATTTCTAAAAGACTCAGCCGCCTCCATTGCTCCAATCATTACCCACATATTCAACCTCTCCACCACACAGGGACAGGTCCCCAACGACTTCAAAAAAGCAAGGGTGACCCCTCTGTTCAAAAAAGGAAACCAATTAGACCCTGGCAACTACCGCCCTATTTCTATTCTAAGCTCCATCTCGAAAGTCATGGAAAAAATAGTCTATGAACAGGTCGACAAGTATCTTGCCGAGAAAAATCTAATCTACAAATTCCAATCTGGCTTCAGAACAAACCACTCCACTGACACATGCCTTCTCTATTTGAACGACTCTATCAAACAAGAGATTGAAAAGGGCAAATATTGCGGCATGGTCATGCTGGACCTCCAGAAGGCTTTTGACACCGTTAATCACCCGATTATGATCAATAAGCTCAGAGCAATAGGTTTTGATGACACGTCAGTGAACTGGATGAGATCCTACCTGGAAGGGAGGGAGCAAGTGGTGGAAGTAAACGGCACCCAGTCCCCCCCCCTCCCAGTGACTTGTGGTGTTCCCCAAGGAAGTATACTAGGACCCTTACTGTTCCTGATATATGTGAATGACATGTCGTCAGCCTGCGACTGCAACCTGTTCCTGTTCGCAGATGACTCGGCCCTGCTAGTCTCGGACAGGGACAGGCTGCAGGTTGAGAAAACTCTCAGCTCTGAACTCAACAAGATCTGCATCTGGCTCTCCGACAACAAGCTCTCATTACACCTGGGCAAAACGGAATGCATCCTCTTTGGGTCCACTCCTAACCTCAGAAAGGCAGAGAGCTTCACGATCAAAGCGGGTGATGATATCATCAAAAGAAAAAACGAAATTACCTACCTGGGCTCTATCTTGGAGGCTGACCTCTCTGGTGACAAAAATGCTGAAAAAACGATCAAAACGGTCCACAAAAAAACACGCTATTTGCGGAGTATTGATCGTAAAGTCAGTAAGAAGACTCTGAAGACTCTTGCAGTGGCCCTCATACAAGGTCATTACGATTATGCATGTACTTCATGGTATCACAACACCACCAAGGCCTTAAAAACAAGGCTCCAAACATCCCAAAACAAACTTGTAAGGCTACTTCTTGGCCTCAACTACAAAATCCATCTAACCCCTGATCATTTTGATAGGATTGGATGGCTTAGGGTTGCGGACAGAGTACAGCAACTTGCCATGGGCCTGGTCTTCAAGATATATCACAACATTGGGATCCCCCTGTATTTGTCAAAATACTTCCAAAATGTTAATGATGTCCACGATCACAATACCAGAGGCAGCTCCACAAACCTTGTCCAACCCTTTTTTGGCTCAACAAAGGGAAGTAACTCGTTCTCATGCTATTCATCAAAAATGTGGAACGCCCTACCAAAAGGAGTAAAGGAGTGTAAAACCCTACTCTCTTTCAAAACAGCCCTAAAGATACACCTTCAGGAGGCTGCAATTGGAAAATGGCCCCTGTCTAAGTCCTAACCTAACCTACCCCCCTACCCCCCCCCCCCCCCTCTCTCCTTCTCCTTTTGTACATATTTCTCACTCTTCATACCAGTAACCTGTAAACTAATTGTATGACATTCTATAGTAGTTGTGTATATCTGTCTGTCTCTTATATGTCATCATGATTTGTGTGCATGGGGAACTCATTTGAAACAAGCTCTGTGCTTTTATGAGTCTTCCAGTTTAGTAGACCTTGTATTGTGAATTTGTACTTCCATGTACTGTTGTTCTCATGTCTTACTAAATAAAGTACATCAATCAATCAATCAATCAGATATCAGCCAAAATGTTAATATTGTGCATCACTAATGTGAGTAGCAGTATGAAAGTAGTTGAATTTGCCTTTCAAATAAATGTGAGACCAGATGGTTAATTCTATTCCCTCTTCCCCAGGGCCAAGCTCAGACCAGCACTTCTGGCATGTCAACACCAATGCAGTATGACCACATGGTGCTCACATTGGATGGCCAGGTGATCACAGATGAGAGTGAGTACATCTCCATGGCACTAGGACTCCTATTGTGTGTATATTTATTTTTGTCTCTGCCAGGCCGAAAGGCATGGCGAGAGAGGTGATGCCAATTCAGAACCTCTGCCCCAAATGTTTTACATGGGCCTGTTATAGCACCACCAGGAGGCCGATTTGTGCAAAACCCATTTTTTCCACATTACTCCTACAAATTTTATCCAAACGTCATGCAAATCGGTACACAGTATCTCCATAGTCATGTGATCAACCCGGATCTGTACGATTTCCCATATTCCATCCTGATTGGCTAAGGTTGGCTTCCAAAGTTTGCAGGATTGGTGCATTTTGAACAAAATGCCTCAAATCATGATTACAGCTTGCAATTCCCGTGAAATTTCACACGCACATTCCCATTAGACCGAGGAAGAAATGCCACCCCTTTTCACATTGGTCTGTTATAGCGCCACCAGCAGGTCTAATTTAGCAAAACACATTTTTGGAACAAAATGCCTCAAATCATGAATAGAATGCAGTGTCCGATTGCTGTGAAAGACCTAAGAAGAAATGCCACCCGTTTCACATTGGCCTATTATAGCGCCACCAGGAGGCCACAATAACGTACCTGACCTGGCGGAGACCTGTGCTCCGAGGAGCACTTTTTCTAGTTTTATATATCTGTTTATTGGGTTTTTTACTGTTTTTTTTCCCTCCCATGTGAGGACTTATTCGTAAACTTAAATTGTAGGCATGTATGTAATACATACGTACCCCTCATTTCCCTCCCGTCCACCCGCTCACCCTCCCACCCACGCTTCCCAGATGCAGAGACAGTACTGCACAAAAAAAAATAAAAGGAGTAATAGTAAAATAAGGCTGAAGTGATTAATGTATGTTTTATATTATCATCATTTATATCTGAAAAGTAACTAATTTAGTAACTAAAGTTTTCAAATAATTAAGTAAATGTATTTGAAATTGGAAATACTCAAGTAAAGTACAAATAACTCAGAATTGTACTTAAGTACAGTACTTAAGTAAATGTACCTAGTTACTTTCCACCACTGCGTATTTCCCCCGGAAACAATCTTTTTTCGACCAATCACAACGCTCCTTTCATTCACAGAGAATGTTAACAGACTTGTGACAGATTTGTTAAGTTCCAATAACACAACGATTGGGCGACCCCCCCCTGTAGTAACTCTGAGGAACCCCTGTTGAAGACCCCAGTACTATACTATAGTACTATACCCCCCACCCCCCCTTCACCAAATCTCTTGGCCAAAAATAGCCGATCTACAAGCTCACAACATGTTGCATCGTGACCCGCTCTGAGCTTGTAGATCAGCTAATTTCACAGAATGTTCACCCCCAGCTGCTGGGGTTCATGTGCCTCTCTCTCTCTCTCTCTCTCTCTCTCTCTCTCTCTCTCTCTCTCTCTCTCTCTCTCTCTCTCTCTCTCTCTCTCTCTCTCTCTCTCTCTCTCTCTCTCTCTCTCTCTCTCTCTCTCTCTCTCTCTGCAGTTTAAAAGCCTAACTGTTAATAATTCATACTCATTAGATGTGGGACAGTAGAGGGTCTATAAAGAGGCAATCTTTATTCATTCAAATAGAGGTCATCCACACCAGGTGTCTGTCTTCTGTAGACTCTTCTCGCGCACACACACACACACACACACACACACACACACACACACACACACACACACACACACACACACACACACACACACACACACACACACGCCTTTCTCTCTTGCTGTCTACGTCCCTTCCTCTCTTGCACTTTTTTTATATCTCCCTCCTTTTCTCCTCCGTCTCTCTCTACTGCTAGACGACTGCATTTAAATGGATAAATCATCAATCTGATGAGGTGAATATTCTCTGTGATCCAGGTAGTCAATATGGGGGGGGGGGGGGGGGGGGGGGGGGCTCCAGAGTGCAGAGTTTAGCTGAATAATTCACTAGCAGCAGTAATGTGAGGGGCTTCATTAGGCCTAGGTAAAGACCCCCTAATTGACACTTATTACCCCGCGGACCCCCCATTTGAAAAGAGAAGCCAGGGACCCCCCATAAGAGAAGGTTTTTCCGGCTCTCTAGTGGTGATTCTCAACCATTTTAATTTCAAGGACCCCCAGTTTGACATGCATTATAGGCTACGGACCCCCATTTAATGGCATTTATACCTCTGGGACCCCAATTCACATTGTAAAACCAATGTTAATTTAACTCTGAGAGTGTACAAATGGAACCAAATGGACCCGTTCCATTTGTACACTCTCAGAGTTACAGACCCATAAGGGTCCATTTGGTTCCTGTCCATCATTTAGCTGGGGACCCCCTGGAACCCCCTCAAGTACCCCCGGACCCCACCTCGAGAACCAATGCTTTAAATGAGGTGACGTTTGATGCTCCCCTCGTCCATAGATCTGAGACGAGCTGAGCGGTCGGTGGTCATGTACTGTACCTCCGCCCTCAGCATTTGATCAGCCAATGAGACGATAGTTAAAGGATAGGGTAAGTGATTTACTTTGGTTAAAATAAGTGTTAAATAGCTCTATATTGTGATAGCACTCATTGCTACAGTATAGAGTGTTTGTTTGATTGGCTGAGAAGTGACGTGCTCTGTTGTTGTTGTTGTTGTGTGTCTGAGCCATGAGAGACACAAGTGGCTACGCTACGTTAGCCTTGAATGTAAAGTGAGAGATTATGATATCATTAAAAAGACGGGAGCATGAACGGTGGATAAACGATAAACGTCAATGCCTCCATTTTCTGGGATCGCTACAATATTTAGTTCCAGGGACCCCCCAGAAGCAAAGATTTGTGTCTGTCCATCCATCTGTCCGTCTCTCCGTCCGTCCATACGTTCCCTGATGTGTCCATAAAGCAATTGGATTGGATGGTTTTGGGGCTCAGCTGTGGCCATGGTGGTCCAATCACCCCCATAACGCGGCACACATCCATAAATCCCTCTGACCATGAGGACCGGCATCATTTTGTTTACGTCATTCATGACTGGAACCTCGTTTGCCGATCGTTATGGGCCCGTTGTGAAGAGAAGAAGATAATTGTACCCATTGTCATCTCATCCATTTACAACTGACCGCGTGTGTGCGTGTGTGAGAGAATTTAATATGTCTATCATGATGAGAGCCAGATGTCCACACAATAAACGAGAAACAAGATCCCAAATGATGACATTTTGCAACAGTAATTTCCCCTCAGAGGTCACTGCAAATATACCCTTGAAGCAAAATCCAGAGCTACTTTAGCCCAGTGGTTCCCAATCTAGGAGTCTGGACCCCCAGGGGGGTCCCCAAGTGATTTTGGGGGGTCCCCAGTGGATTAGCTTAATGTGCAACGTTGTTTTCTCACTCAACAGTAAACAAACGGGCATACTATAAGCGTATACAGCAGGGGTATTCAACTAGATTAGGCAGGGGGCCAAAATTGCAAAATGACTTGAAGGTGGAAGAGGTTCTTGGTTTAACTGGAACCCGTTAAGAAATGTGTAACTGGTTGGTTAAACGGTTCATTCATTATGTTATTATTTTATTTATTTTGTGGTGCAAAGGTAGTACTTTCCCCCTAAAGTGACATCTGGTCATCTAGGTAGCCGTCTAGTCGCAATGACTGCTGCCCAATTCTGCCTGGCAAGTTATACATACATAAATAAACTGTGGTTTATAAAGTGATTGAAAGTCAAACTTTATTATTACTTAGTATAAGAGAAAAGTATCTTACTTTAAATATAAATTTACTTTGGTAAAAGTTAAATTCACCCTTAAAAATAATTACTTGGGTCAAAGTGTTAAATTAGCTCACACTAAATGTACTTAAGAAAAGTATCTGGTGTTAAAATGTAGTTAAGTAACAAAAGAAAAAGTACAATAATCTAAAGTAAAAGTATAAATATCAGGTTTTTCATAGTACAAAATAACAAAACGGCCAGAAATGTGTTTATTTTGTCTCTCCTCGCTTTATAATTAACTTATTGATTATAACTTGTTTTTTAAATATTAAATCAATAAAGAGACTGGTACCATTCTTTCAGGTGAATGATGTCACACATCAGTGTGTCTATAGCTTACATTTACAAGTAGCTTAGATACTTTCAGAATGATGTGGCTTTCAAGCAGGGGCGCAGCCATGGGTGGGCCTGGGTGGGCCGTGGCCCACCCACATAGAAAGCTGGCCCACCCAATCGATTTTTGCAAAAAAAAAAAAATGTTGGAAATGTATTTTCTTTTATTTGTTTATAATTCTTTTTTTGATAAAAAAAATCCGTAAAATCAGGCAAAAATAAGAATTAAATAACATAACCCTAACCTAACCCTAAAACCGAAATAAAGTAACAAAGAAACGCCCCAAACGGCCAATATCCGCCCAATAACCGACATTTTTCGCTCCTGCCTAGACCCAGCCTATACTAGCCTTCTGGCTGCACCACTGCTTTCAAGTAGTTCAGCTACTTTTTTTCACCATGTAGCCTCGTAGCTTTTTTTTCACCATGTAGCCTCGTAGCTTTTTTTTCACCATGTAGCCTCGTAGCTTTTTTTTCACCATGTAGCCTCGTAGCTTTTTTTTCACCATGTAGCCTCGTAGCTTTTTTTTCACCATGTAGCCTCGTAGCTTTTTTTTCACCATGTAGCCTCGTAGCTTGACAAAAACATCATGAGTTTTGGGTGCAGTTCGTCCATTACATGTCATCTCCCTCATTTTGAAGCTACTGTACCTATTTTTGAGTTTTAAGTGGACTCCAATCACCCAATACAGGCTGAATGTCATGATGCTCTAACTCTAATACTAAAGGTTCATGAAATACAACATGAGAGCTTGTGTGTGTGTGTGTGTGTGTGTGTGTGTGTGTGTGCGCGCTCTCTCTCTCTCTCTCTCTCTCTCTCTCTCTCTCTCTCTCTCTCTCTCTCTCTCTACATGTCTCCTAAATCTCAACAGTTTTCTGAAAAACGTATGTTTCTATATCAGTGGTTCTCAAAAGTTTTCGTGTCAAGGACCCCCAAAATGATATGTATTTGGCCGCAGACCCCCATCTCAAAATCTGTTGTTCCAGGGACCCCCCAGAAGCAAGGATTTGAGTTACAAATGTTTGCTTTAAAAATATATATATATATTCAAAGATTTGCACACATTTTCACGATTTTTCAAAAATAGCAGATCTACAAGCTCGTAGCGCGGCACTCGGTGCCGCGCTACGAGCTTGTATATCTGCTATTTTTGACTATAGCCCAAAGTGTAAAATAATGATTTTTAGCTCAAATCTAAAAATGACACAGATCCAGGTCTTAATGGGTTATAATAAGCATAGTGAGGACCAATTATATGAAGAAGCTTCATGTTCTTGTTTAAATTGAAATGCCTAATTCCTCTTTTCTCAAATCCAAAAGCAAAGCCTGTGCAGTATTAAGGTCTGGCACAGATATTATCCTCTCAAAACATCAAAATGTCTAAATGCAGTATGAAGCAGTATGTCACCAAAATGGATATGATATATGTCCATTATCGTCCTATAAGACCTATAGCACATAACAATGGACACCATGCCGTACTATTATAGCACACAATGATCCCTTAATTAATAACCATTAACGAGTTTTGGTGAACGGTTATGAAAAACGTTCAAAATGGTCATCCTGTTCAACCAACTATCCAAGATTATTAAAGGACGACTTCACCGATTTTCAACCTATCTTCATATAATTGGTCCTCACTAATACTCATGATAAAATGGTACCATTTTTTTCTACTCGGTCTGTGTCTCAGAGGAGGGCTGTGGACAGTTCAGAGTCCCGTCTACCAGTGACATCATCAATGGGGAATCCAAGCTAATAGAAACTGCAGGCTTTCTATTCCTGGAAAGTTGCAATGCAATAAAAGAAGCCATTGTTCTCGTGTTGATACAAATGTAAATAAGAAATGTGAAATCTTGTTGGAAAAAAAAAATCCTGCCTAACGATGATGTCACTGGTAGACGGGTTTCTGGACTGTCCACAGGCCGAAGAAAATGGTACCATTTTATCATGAGTATTAGTGAGGACCTATTATATGAAGATCGGTGAAGTCGTCCTTTAAAAAGAAATCGGAATATTGAATGTGTTCCAGGGCCACTAGAAAACTTCCACGGTCTGCATTTGGCCCGTGGGCCGCCAGTTGAATATCACTGTGTATACAGGGTGTATGCACATTACTAAAATTACAATTAAATGACTTTTTAATACTTAAAAATAAAAAATAAAAAAACAAAAAACATAATAAGACCATTTAAGTCATTGGTTCTCAAAGTGGGGTCCGCGGACCCCCAGGGGTCCTTGAGGGAGTTCCAGGGGGTCCCCAGATAAATGATAGATTAGGCACCAAATGGACCCTTATGGGTCTGTAACTCTGAGAGTGTACAAATGGAACCAAATGGACCCTTATGGGTCTGTAACTGTGAGAGTGTACAAATGGAACCAAATGGACCCTAACGGGTCCATTTGGTTCCATTTGTACACTCTCAGAGTTAAATTGACATTGATTTTACAATAAATTGCGGTCCAAGTGATAGAAATGCCATTAAATGGGGGTCCGTAGCCTCTAATGCATGTCAAACTGGGGGTCCTTGATATTAAAATGGTTGAGAATCACTGCTAGAGCCGCAAAAAAATCTTCTCTTATGGGGGTCCCTGGCATATCTTTTGAAATGGGGGTCCGCGGGCTAATAAGTGTCAATTTGGGGGTCCTTGACATGAAAAAGTTTGAGAACCACTGATTTAAGTAACCAGCAAACTATTATGAATGGTCACACATGGCCAAATGTGAGGGTGGCGGAAAGCAAGTGAAGACTCACTTAACTGTGAAGATACAGTATGGCTGCGAGATGTATCTCTCCCTCTGTCTGTCTCTCTCTCTCTGTCTGTCTGTCTGTCTCTCTCTATCTGTCTGTCTGTCTGTCTGTCTGTCTGTCTCTATCTGTCTGTCTGTCTCTCTCTATCTGTCTGTCTGTCTGTCTCTCTCTATCTGTCTGTCTGTCTGTCTGTCTGTCTCTCTCTATCTGTCTGTCTGTCTCTCTCCCTCTGTCTGTCTCTCTCTATCTGTCTGTCTGTCTGTCTTTCTCTATCTGTCTGTCTGTCTGTCTGTCTGTCTGTCTGTCTGTCTGTCTGTCTGTCTCTATCTGTCTGTCTGTCTCTCTCCCTCTGTCTGTCTGTCTCTCTCTCTATCTGTCTGTCTGTATCTCTCCCTCTGTCTCTCTCTATCTGTCTGTCTGTATCTCTCCCTCTGTCTCTCTCTATCTGTCTGTCTCTCTCCCTCTGTCTGTCTCTCTCTCTATCTGTCTGTCTGTATCTCTCCCTCTGTCTGTCTCTCTCTCTCTATCTGTCTGTCTGTATCTCTCCCTCTCTCTCTCTCTATCTGTCTGTCTGTATCTCTCCCTCTGTCTCTCTCTATCTGTCTGTCTGTATCTCTCTATCTGTCTCTCTCTCTATCTGTCTGTCTGTATCTCTCCCTCTGTCTGTCTCTCTCTCTCTATCTGTCTGTCTGTATCTCTCCCTCTGTCTCTCTCTCTCTATCTGTCTGTCTCTCTCTATCTGTCTCTCTCTCTATCTGTCTGTCTGTATCTCTCCCTCTGTCTCTCTTAGAGCCATATGAAATCCGTGTTAACGGAATCGCGGACGGAATCGCGGAAATGACCAATAAAAATGGAATTGGAATAAAACACGGAATATTGCAGAATTTGGAAAATAAAAAAAAATCGCGGTAAAATATTTTTTTTTATCGCGAATTTTTACAAATCCACGGGACACCACCATTTTGCATGGCCACATCCTACTTTATAAACAGTTAATCCACGTAGAAATAGTCTTAGAAAGACGATAGAAACAATAACACATGGGCGACGCCATTTTGCGCATGCTCAGACCGAATTAGACCGAATTATTTTGGGAACATTTTTGCGTATAACACAACAAGGGCCATGTATGGACTGTTATATCTTGAACATTTATTCATTTCCACTTACCAGACACTTTTTTTATGGTAAAAATGAGCATAAAAAGCAAAATACAGAATTCAGAAATATTAAAATGGAAAAAACAGAATTTGGGAAAAAATAAAACGGAATTGGGAAAAAAATAAAACGGATTTCATATGGCTCTAGTCTCTCTCTCTATCTGTCTGTCTGTATCTCTCTATCTGTCTGTCTGTAACTCTCTATCTCTCTCTCTCTCTCTCTCTCTCTCTCTCTCTCTCTCTCTCTCTCTCTCTCGTGCAGTGGGTATATCACCTTCATGCCCTCCTCCACAGACCAGCGATATTCGCCCAATAACACGAATGCAATGCAATATAACACACCTCCACCCTCCACTGCCTCAGTTCATTTAATAGAGCAGTAAAGCAGCAGAATGCTCTATCCAGTGTCCATTGTTTTTGTGAGCCTGCAGGTATACTATATGGAGCAGACGGTCATACTGGGGTCGTCCGGCTGTTATCAAGTCATTTCCTGGTAATTGATGCGACGTATTGCCTGATTATTAGGTTTTTGCGTCCAGGGAAAAGTTGGTGTTTGAGAAAGTTTTCATATTTGTGTCATTTCCCCTCGTTGTTATTGTACGGCCCGTTGCCCCGAGCCCTCAACACTTTACTAAACTAAGTTGGAGACAGTTTTTATTTTCCGACGGTTTGTTTTCGTGTGAAGGTTGAACAAAAACTGTCTGTCTGTCTGTCTGTCTGTCTGTCTGTCTGTCTGTCTGTCTGTCTGTCTGTCTAATCAAATAATTATTAAAATAATGGTAGAAAAAAGAATCAATAGTTGCTTCTTGTCTGCAGTGCATTGAATCTGCTGATACTGTATCACTGTTGGTGCTGATACTGTATCACTGTTGGTGCTGATACTGTATCACTGTTGGTGCTGATACTGTATCACTGTTGGTGCTGATACTGTATCACTGTTGGTGCTGATACTGTATCACTGTTGGTGCTGATACTGTATCACTGTTGGTGCTGGAGATTCAGAGTGTTTATGAGTCTTAACCTTGCCCTGGGTCATGGATGAAGCGTGCTCACATTCACACATGCTGGTAGTTGTGCTGCAGCCGAGGAACACAGAGAGAAGTGTTCAATAAGCCACAGGAGCCGCCATGACTTGTTGGAGTCAGTTGGCGGAACACGTGTAGTAACACAAGGTCAGCCACACTGCGGTGCTTCTTGTTCTGTTTGAGATGTCGAAGCCTGTGAGTGTTTATCTGCTTTGCACGTGCCCCCCCCCCACCCAAAAAAAAACAGTGTTTCCCAAACAGTGGGTCGGGACCCATTTGTGGGCCGCGGACCCCCAACTTTTAATCAAGTTTTTTTTCAAACTTTTTTTTCAAAAGTATTTCATAAATAAAATAAAAAAAAATCAAATCATTTCCATAAATAAATGAAATTAAATGTTTAAGAAGTAGTGCAAATAGCAGATCTGCAAGCTCACAACGCGGCAACGGATTAAGCGTCACGTTGTGAGCTTGTAGATCTGCTATTTTCACAAGTTTGGGTCCCGGGCAAACGTCTAATTTCTCATTTGAGTCTTGATCTAGAAAGTTTGGGAAGCACTGCTTTCTACGAACACCGACCTGGTACTCTAAAATAATATTGCACATCAGAAACACACACTTCTATAGTGAGTGTGTACTTGTATGCACTCACCAATATAGCAACACTAATCAAAGCCGCTCTTAAAATGCCTTGCTGGATGCCTGGTGTGTTGTTTTAGTTGAAGGTGACACAGGTACGCCATCGTTTATTCATGGTGCGGGCGACGTGGAATCAGCTCAGAGCTTCGTGATTGTTGTTATGTCGAGTGAGATCCGTTTCGGTTTAATTACTCTCCTGTGCACACAGCGCGCTCATTGACCCTGCAGCTACGCTACAGCAGTGCTGGGTTATTAATAACTAAACGAGCCGTGCAGCACGTGGTTAATTATATTGACTCTGAGTATCTACCCTGGAACATGCATATTGTTCATCACCAATCAACAACTCGTAGAAACTCGTTTTTTTTTTTAAACGGTTGGGATTTAGAAGACATTTTGTAGAATGGGCTTCAGCTCTTAATGGGCTTATAGCTGGAGAAACAGAGGGAATCCTGAGCTTGATGGTGTTCATAAGATCTACAAGCTCATAGCGCGGCACTCGGTGCAGCGCTATGAGCTTGTAGATCTGCTATAGGCATGAGGGATCAGGACAGAGAGGAGGCGATGCTGTCCTAGCTCATAGCCGTCACACTGGTAATCACGTCCCCTGAAAAAAATAACTCCATTCGCAGACAGAGTTTTCAATCGTTTCCTCGCGGTGCCGAGTCCATGATCTAGGTATTCCATCGTAAGCTAATTAAACAGGCAATTAATTCCACTCAAAGGTGGCGTAGGTGATTGTAATTTGTTGTTAAATGTGTGTTAATTAGCCCCATATTCTGATAGTAATCATTGATATCGAGTGCTTGTTCAGTAATAGGGGGTTTCTCCTGCTCTAGTAGGCTAAACAAGAAAATACATTTTCTCTACTGCAGAGGTTCTCAACCTGTGGATCGTGCTTTGGGCGGGTCCCACATGCTTTTGGGCGGGTCCCCACATGCTTTTGGGGGGGTCCCCAC
>NC_139960.1:1490653-1505653 GCF_963454915.1 Gymnoscopelus microlampas
GTCGCGCTGCGACGCGTTGTGAGCTTGTAGATCGGCTATTTTCAGCATGCAACCAAGTGTAAAATCAGCCATTACGACGCCATCAAGGCACCGCCAACATACGTTTTAGTCGACTGAATCAACTGTAGATTTAGTCGACTATAATCTTATGTTTAGTCGTCTAAAACTAGACTAACAGTAAAACATTTCAGATGACTAAAATATGACTAAAACTAAATCCAAATTTGCTGTCAACATCAACCGTACATTATTACTGCAATGTACTGTATACAACTTTACAAAAAGTGATGCATATTTTTTCTGTTGTTCTATATTGATACTTTGTGTTCTCGATCCCGTCCTCGGCTTATCTCAGACACTGCTGAACTGATCGGTATGACACTTTACACGACCTCTATGCCAGTGGTTCCCAAACCCCCCAAATATTTTTTTTTGGGGGGGGTCCCCAGATGATTAGCTTTAATGTGCAACATTGTTTTCTCACTCAACAGTAAACAAACCAACATACAGTATAAGTATACACAGGCTATCTGTACATTTAAAAAGTTACAATTGAATGACTTTTAAGACGTTTTAATACCAAATTGGCCAATTGCCAGCTATTACTTAAGAAAGAGGCAACAATATAGAGGCTCACAACACCTCGCAGTGCGAGGCGTTGTGAGCTTGTAGATCGGCTATTTTCACAATATTTATCTGTGGAACCGAGTCAAACTAAATGTAATGCCTACAATTTCAAGTGCTTGTCAGGGTGGGGGGTCCCCAGTTCAAACGTGATTATTTTGGGGATCGTGGTCAGAAAGGTTTGGGAACCATTGCTCTAGTGAGCCAAAGAACAATCTCCACCCCGATGTTTTTTATATTTTTTTATCCCACGATTTTGTAACCCTATTTTTTACACCCAGTGCCAATTGTCTATGTAATCCTGGGCACTACACTCCCTCTGCCAGCCTAGGGAGGCCAGGGCCGAGCTCATGCCTCCTTCAATGCATGAGAGCCAACTGACCTTCTTGTCACCTGACAGGGGGGAGTTTCCCTGGTAGGACGTAGCGCGTGGAAGGAACACGTTATTCCAACCAGTTCCCTTCCCCTCCATCAGGCGCCCCGGCTGACCAGGGGGAGGCAGTATAGAGACCAGGATTATTGCATGTTTTTGTGAGGGTATTAACTACCCTAGGAGACACGGGGAGAACATGCAAACTCCACACAGAGTATAAAGGCCCTTTCACCAACCCCACCTAGGGTATGGGCACTGATGACGCGGAGGAGAGAACACGCCCCCAGCGCCCACAGCGTCCCCTGTGGGAATCGAAGCCAGGACCTTCTAGCTGTGAGGCGACAGCGCTACCGACTGCACCACCGTGCCCCCTAGAGCAGATTCAATCTTGACAGATTGGTTAAGATAATGTTTTATGTATTAAAATAAGTTCCTCTTCGCCTACTGTATCTTTTGCCAAATGTTTGCCTATACAGTATGGGACGCTAGGGTTCATGTGGTTCAATCGGCCTTTGTGGTCGAGGTTAGTGTGGTTTCCGTAGCGTCCCTCCTACTCTACATGCTGATGTTGTGGACGAGGCGGGGGTCTGGGGTGTGTGTGTGTGTGTATGTGTGTGTGTGTGGGTGTGTGTGTGTGTGTGTGTGTGTGTGTGTGTGTGTGGGGGGGTGTGTGTCTCGCAACCTGAGACCTGGGGTTGTGCCTGAGTAGCAGCCAGAGTGCTAATTGGCTGTTTGAAATCCCCCGGTGAGGCCCAGGCTCTTTAAAGGTCAGCTACACTCATAAAATAGAGTGCTCACTTGTTTTTTTTTATTAACAGGCTTGACACTCGTGGCCCAGAAAATCTAAAATAAATAAATAGATAAATAAAGTACCAGGGTGCTGTTGGCAGTGCCCTCTGTTAGAGAAAATAATTTAGCACAAAGCCACAAAGATGAGTTATTTTCAGGTCACCTTTCCCACTGTTTGAGTGTTGTAATTATGTATAAATGGCCAATTGTAACCGGGCACAATGGCACAAACAGTGTAAATCACTTAATTGGGCCGCATGCGTCAATTCAATTACCAATAATATTACTTTTACTCCACTACAATTATTTGAAAACTTGAATTACTAGTATCTTTGCAATTATCAATTATTATATTATAAAACATACATTAACCACTTTAGCCCTATTCTATACATAGGCTATTTGAAAATAGCAGATCTACAAGCTCACAACGCGTCGCACCGCGTTGTGAGCTTGTAGATCTGCTATTTTCAAACATTTAGTACTTTTGGTATAGGCTACATTAAGTACATTTTGATGCCAATACTTTTGTACTTTCACTCAAGTAGATTTTGAATTCCGGACTTTTACTTGTAACAGAGAGTATTTCTATATTGCAGTATCGGTACTTTTACTTAAAGGACGACTTCACCACTTTTCAACATATCTTCATATAATAGGTCCTCACTAATGCTCATGATAAAATGGTACCATTTTTTTCTAATCAGAAAAGAAGAGGTCTCAGAGGAGGGCTGTGGACAGTTCAGAAACCCGTCTACCAGTGACATCATCGATGGGGAATCCAAGCTAATAGAAACTGCAGGCTTTGTATTCCGGGAAAGTTGCAATGCAATAATAGATCCCATTGTTCTCGCCTTAATAAAAATCTGAATAATTTTTTTTAAATCTTTTTGGAAAAAAAAAATCCTGCCTAACGATGATGTCACTGGTAGACGGGTTTCTGGACTGTCCACAGCCCTCCTATGAGACACAGACCAAGTAGAAAACATTTTTATCATTTTATCATGAGCATTAGTGAGGACCTATTATATGAAGATATGTTGAAAAGTGGTGAAGTCGTCCTTTAAGTAAAGAATTTGAGTACTTTTTCCACCACTGCTGGAAACGAGACCGAAACAAGCATATATACCACGTCTCAGTAATGATGACACATCATTCCAAGCACATACAGCCTTTGTGATTTAGCATCGCACTTACCTATCATACCCCCCCCCCCCCACACACACTGCACGGAGACGTGAAAAATGTTTGCCGGCCGCCGTAATGCTGCAAACATCAGCGAAGAACCGCACAGGGAGGATTAATGCCTCTTCTCTCTTTTATTATGCTGTCCTTACCGTCCTTCTGCAGGCCCGGCCATTCATCCTTGTAAGATGCCCGTATCTGTTCACAGTCCGAGCGCGCGTGTGTGTGCGTGTGTGTGTGTGTGTGTGTGTGCTTGTGATACTATACCAAACGTCCCCACAAGTATAGTTGAATTTGGGACATACACATGGTGAGGACCGTTTCCTCACAAAATGTCCTCAAAATAAACGGTTGTTTTATGGTTATATAAAAGGTTAAGGGAGTTATACGATTTGGAAGAGCGGTTAGGATCACGTTATTGATTTAGAGGTTAGGTTTAGGGTCGGGTTTGTCCGGAGTTTCCTGATTGAGAGTCGCGCACGTGTTGTGAGCTTATAGATCTGCTATTTTTGGTCTGCCACCTGCTCGCAAGTACTATACAACTCAGGGTTAGGGATACAAATGGTGAAAATGCCATTTTTATAATTGTACATTTCTGACGTCCTCAGAAGTATTATAATGTGTTTGTGTGTGTGTGTGTGTGTGTGTGTGTGTGTGAGTGAGTGTGTTTTTTTGAAGGTATCTCGTATGTTCCTGCACACGTGTGCATGCAGGTGCGTGCGTAGTTGTGTATATCAGTTTTGCCGTTTGCGTGCATTTCCGTTCCACGCGTGCCTGCATTCTGTGCCTGTGTGTGGTTTGCTCTGCACAGTGCTTTATCTCTGCACTATATGGCTTGTACTCTGTTTTCATATCTGGGAGTTAAATCATGTTCATGTCGTCTCAATATGCGTGTGTGTGTGTGTGTGTGTGTGTGTGTGTGTGTGTGTGTGTGTGTGTGTGTGTGTGTGTGTGTGTGTGTGTGTGTGTGTGTGTGTCTGTATCTGCATGAACCTAAAGTTCATTCCGGAGGACGTTAAATCACCTGTCCTTCTGGAGCCTTTCCACGGCTGCTACTTCTCTCTCTCTCTCTCTCTCTCTCTCTCTCTCTCTCTCTCTGTCTCTGTCTCTCTCTCTCTCTGTCTCTCTGTCTCTCTCTCTCTGTCTCTCTGTCTCTCTGTCTCTCTGTCTCTCTGTCTCTCTGTCTCTCTCTCTCTCTCTCTCTCTCTCTCTCTCTCTCTCTCTCTCTCTCTCTCTCTCTCTTGTCTTATCAATCTATGGATGTGCTCCGGCGGCCGTGCGCCCGGGGAGCGATGTGGTAGACCACCCTGCCACCCACAGACCCCCCTGTCCCCCCGCCCTGCTGGAATACTAATAGAGGATGCAGATGGCTTTGTTGTCAGTTCGGCCACCTCAGCACACATTGATCCACCCCCCCCCCCCCCCCCCCCCCCCCCCCGCTGATTGATGGGAGTGTCACCTCTGAATGAGGCGAGATCGGGACACGTCAACCGCGTCGAGATGCGACGCGTTGTGCATGAGCTTGTAGATCTGCTATTTTCAAATAGCCTATAGGTATAAAATAGGGCTAAAGTTGTTAATATATGTTTTATAATGTAATAATTTAAATCTGCAAAGTAACTAGTAACTAAAGTTTTCAAATAATTGTAGTGGAGTAAAAGTGCAATTTATATTATGGAGTAGAAGTAAAAGTATAGACAATTGGAAATACTCCAGTAAATTAAAAATACCCCAAAAACAGTAAAGTACAGTACTTGAGTAAATGTACTTAGTAAATGCACCATCACCCATCCACCAAACCTCCACTCGTCTCAGGCTCAGACACTGCCTCCCTTTTCACTGTTTCTTGACGCTGTCCTTTAACCCATTAACACATTCACTGCCAGGGTTTTTCAAAAAATAGTTTGCCACCTCTGTCAGCAGTTTACATGGTAAAACATAGGAAAAATGTTCTTTTTTTGTCCGTTTATTTTTTAACATTGAAGTGAATGGAGCAGCAACTTTTTGGAAAATGTTATCTCCTGGTTCTTTGTGACAAACGTACGTTGCTATATACAGTATATACACACAGTTACTAATGGCTTTTAGAATGGCTTTCTCAACTTTTGTCAACTCAAATCTTTGCTACTGGGGGGTCCCTGGAACAAAATATTTTGAGATGGGGGTCCACGGCCAAATACATGTAATTGTGGGGGTCCTTGACATGAAAAGGTTTGAGCACCACTGATATAGAAACATACGTTTTTCAGAAAACTGTTAGGATTTAGAAGACATTTGTAGGCCTCAGGTCTTAATGGGTTACAGTAACTACATGTGAGCAGTTCTGCTCAAAGTTCACAGCCTGTTTTGTTTGTGTTCAAAGTAGGGATGTGTAAAAGTGTCCAAAACTAAATTCGATTACCTAATTCCATTATTAACGAATAGTCGACTAGTCGACGGGCCGACGGGGGGGGGATTTTTTGTATTATTTTTTTTTATGTTCAAAAGTCAACATTATCTTTCATCTCAATATAAATAAACCATAAAAGAGAAGTTTCAAGTGCAGAAAAACGTTTTTTTTTTATTTTGCTGTCCACACAAATGTTGCCTCAATAAGGCTAATAATGGCAGAACAGATACTCAGATAAAATAAATTACAAAAATAACTTTAACCATATTAAAATAAAAAGAAAATGCCCTCACTTTAATATTTTTAAACACATAGCTTTTGTCGGCCTTATAAATAATAAATAAATAAAATAAACACTTCATAAAACAACAAAATGCAAGCCTCCTGCAATAGGCCAATGAAATCTGAAGACATGGGCTTGTGGAACAGAAAATGTGTATTTCAAACACAATAGGCTAGCCTTTAGGCCACATTCAATCTAAATAAAATACAAGTAGGTGTGGGCTTGTGTTACACATTTAAGTTGGCCTTTTTCTTACCTCTTTGGACAGGGAAAAGCAATAGTTCCTCACTATATATATAGCTAGTAGCTAGATAAAGCGACTAAAAGGCTGTCGCATCAACCATCCAATTCATCCAGGTTTTTGTTCAGGAAAATAAGCATGTCCACATGTTCTGGGAGGAGACGGGTGCGGAGTCTGTTCACCAAAACACCTGCTGCGGAAAATATCCGCTCAGATGGGACAGACGTGGCGGGGATGGAGAGATATGCTCGTGCCACACGAGAGAGCTGGGGATATTTGTGATTATTTTCTTTCCACCACACCAGAGGGCTCTTGTCTGGTGGGATGCACGGCTCCTGATCATGTCTGTCCATCTCTGTGTTTTCGTCCAGGGCATTAGAGAAGTATTCTTCTCCAAAGAAGTTAGCCATCGCTGAGCTGGTGTCGGCCCGGCGTTGCTTGTGGCGGGGTGGGGGCTGTGGCTCTTCTTCGTCATCGGATTCGGCAGGTAGTGGTGGTGGCGATGATGATGATGATGATGATGATGATGATGGCCGCGCTGGGGCCTGAGCAGCTTCAAATTTTTGAAGTATGGCAGCAACTCTTGCTTTTACGGCATCTGTGATCTCTTGTGAAGTGAAACGCATGTGTTTGTGTCGCGGGTCGAGGTACGAGGCAATGAGCGCCACCTTCCTGGCCGTCTCGATGTTAGCAGGGTCCATGCGCTTTCTCAGCGACTCCGACACTGTGCGCTTGAACTCTGACACCTTCCGTGATTCACCTGTAAATTTAATTCACATGTAAAGCGTCATTGGGTAGCCTACTTTATAAAACATACCGGTATTATTATGAGTT
The DNA here is from genome assembly GCF_963454915.1 of Gymnoscopelus microlampas. NCBI lineage: Eukaryota > Metazoa > Chordata > Actinopteri > Myctophiformes > Myctophidae > Gymnoscopelus > Gymnoscopelus microlampas. Next base: position 1,497,372 of record NC_139960.1, read on the forward strand.
ATTATTATTATTATTATTATTATTACCTTCAACTTGAGCCAGATACTTGGAGAGGAGTGTGTTAGTCACTGGATATACATGGGGGATGGACACGTTGAACTCTCCACAGAGTGCTGTTGTGGCCATCTTCAGGGATTGTAGGACAGGTATCAGCTCCTCCATAATATGCCAGCTGTCGTCAGTTGGCTCCAGTGTGCGGGCATCTGACAATTTGGTGAACGTTCTGTCTGACAGCACTGCCGAACAGGCCCACCTCTGTTCAACTAGTCTTTCAAACATCTCCAAAATCGAATTCCATCTGGTGCGGCAATACTGTATTAGACGATGCTCGTCAGAGGCTGTGGCTGGCTCGTCACCCCGTCTCATTTGACCCTGCTTGACTTTCAGAGCCTGAGTAGCCTTGGTGCTGTGGTGGAAGTGGGATACGAGTTTACTCGCGGCTGCTACGACGTGATGTATGGCATTGCCTTTGAACCCATCATTTATTGCCAGCTGCAATGTGTGTGCAAAACAGGGGCTTGAATCCCAGTCCAGCTCCTTGTGGGCCAGTGTAATATTACTAGTATTATCGTGGACACACGCTATTATTTTATTCTCCAAGCCCCACTCTCGGGCTGCTGCTTTTAGCACATCGGCAAGATTTTTCGCTGTGTGACTCTCTGGCATTGCCCGTGTTTGTAACACAGCACTCTTCATTTCCCACTCTTTATTTATGAAGTGACACGTTATGGTAACGTATGATTCCAATGTGAGCGAGGTCCACGCGTCTGTGGTAATGGCCACTCGGTCAGTGTTGGCTAGAGCATGGAGAAGGTGCTCTGAGCATTCACCATGCATCTTCTCCAGACGAGAGGTGATGGTTTTCCTAGTCGGAACTCTGTACTCTGGCTCCATGTATGCCATTAGTTCCCGAAATCCTCTACCCTCAACAACACTTATAGGGAGCATATCTTTGGCCACCATGTTGGCTATCAGGGCCGAGGTTTTTTCACCGCGGTGTCGGTCACACTTTCGGGGTCCTTCCATAAATGTGGTCATACGTGTTTGGCTTGATCCAGCCGCAGCGTCATCTTCACTGCTTGTAGTCAGCGTCGGATGCACTTTTTCTAGATGTGTTCGCATCGATGACGTAGAGGAATGGTAACTCATTTTCTTATCACAAATGTCACACTTGACACAATTGTTTTCTATTTTTTTGAAGTACGCCCAGACAAAGCTTGTTTTGGTACGTGACTGCGACATCGTTTCTACCGTGATAAACACACGTGAAGCTGCATGCGTTGATTGTTGGGAGTGACGGTGAAGTCAAGGCTGGCCCCAGGGTTGCCAGATCTGAATGACAGTTTCCAGCCCAAGCACAAGTTAAAAGTTAAAACCAGCCCAATTCAATAAAAAACCCCACGGATAGTCACGAGACCAAAATGCATATCCATAGGCTAAAATGTAGTTACTGTGGGTAGCCTTTAGACAGCAGTATAGCTCCATATATAAAATAATAAGTTTGAAAAAAAAAAAAAAAAAAAGTTTTTAATTTTTTGATAATCGACTTTGATCTCATTAACGACTAGTCGACTATTCGAATAGTCGGACTCATCCCTAGTTCAAAGGTGCCAAGCCCCTAACAGCTTTGGAGGCTGTAATTTAGCCATGTAATTACAGGCGGGAAAAATAATAATATATATATATATATATATTCAACAGATCTACAAGCTGAGACTGTAGGTTGTCTATTTTCATATGAAATAAGTCTTTACACACACACACACACACACACACACACACACACACACACACACACACACACACACACACACACACACACACACACACACACACACACACACACACACACACCATGCGGCACTACTACTGATACTACTGTATCTGTTATAATATCTGCTGCTAATTTAACTGCCTCATTCTGTTTTTTTTAACCATGCTCCTTAAGGCCTATTGAACTTGACACACAAGTGTGTGTGTGTGTGTGTGTGTGTGTGTGTGTGTGTGTGTGTGTGTGTGTGTGTGTGTGTGTGTGTGTGTGTGTGTGTGTGTGTGTGTGTGTGTGTGTGTGTGTGTGTGTGAGAGAGAGAGAGGAGGAGGATTACAGTTATGAGTGTGCGGCTGCTTTCACTGAAGACAAATTGCAGATATATACGTATTACGTTGTTGGCTCATACATTGGCTTACAGGCAGCTACAGTATATTCATATATAAGTCTTCCTTCTGAATGCTAATGCACAGTGGTGGAAAAAAGTACTCGCATGTTTCACTGAAGTAAAAGTATCAATACTGCAATGTAGGAATACTCTGTTACAAGTAAAAGGCCTGTGTTCAAAATGTTACTTGAGTAAAAGTACAAAAGTATTGGCATCAAAATACACTTTAAATACCAAAAGTAAAAGTACTAACATATTTGGAAATGGCAGATCTACAAGCTCACAACGCGTCGCAACATCGCGACAGCCTATGTATAAAATAGAGCTGAAGTGGTTAATGTACGTTTCATAATATTATCATTTATATCTGAAAAGTAACTAGTAACTATAAAGGTTTCAAATAATTGTAGTGGAATAAAAGTACTATATTTGCCTCTGAGATGTAGTGGAGTAGAAGTAAAAGCACTGAAAACTGGAAATACTCAAGTAAAGTCAAAAAATACGTCGTACTTGAGAGAGTAAATGTACTCAGTTACTTTACACCACTGCTAATGCATGGGAAAAAAAAAAACCTGCATGTCCTGCACGCTGCCTCGCTGAGACGGGCCTCAGTTTAGCACTGTCAGCCCCCCCCCCCCCCCCCCCCCCCCCCATCACCTCCTCCACTTCCTGAATAAAAGGTCAGGCAATCAGGCATCTGGAAGGACGGCTAATTTGTCATCCCCTGACGGACGTGCGCGGCGTCCGGCCTGGTCCGCGGGGCCTGATGCCACGACAAGAGGAGGGAAAAGGTTAACCCATTGAGACCCTGAAGCCGATTCTACACGTCTCCTAAATCTCAACAGTTTTCTGAAAAAACGTATGTTTCTATATCAGTGGTGCTCAATCTTTTTCATGTCAAGGACCCCCAAAATTATATGTATTTGGCCGCGGACCCCCATCAAAATATTTTGTTCCAGGGACCCCCCAGAAGCAAAGATTTGAGTTACAAATGTTCGCTTTAAAAGAATATATATATATTCAAAGATTTGCACACGTTTTCCCGAATTTTCAAAAATAGCAGATCTACAAGCTCGTAGCGCGGCACTCGGTGCCGCGCTATGAGCTTGTAGATCTGCTATTTTTGAATAGCCCAAAGTGTAAAATAATACTTTTTAGCTCAAATCTAAAAATGAGACAGTTCCAGGTCTCAATGGGTTAAGAGATTCAAAAAGGAACTCACACCCTGCTCCCTCCCTCCCTTCCCTCCCTCCCTCCACCGCACGTCCCCTCGTTCCCTCCGTCCTCTCTCTCTTAAAGGAGGAGTTCACCCCAAAAATGACGTATTTTCTATCAATTACACACTCCATGAAGCCTTCATTTCATGGATTTATTTTTGTTTTTGTGGCATTCCTAAGACAATAATTTGATGACCGTGTGTATTTCCGGTAGGAGACACAAATAATCTACTTTGTGTCTCCTACCGGATACATTAGCCGGTAGGAGACGGGAATCAAATTATTAGCTTAGGAATGCGACAAAAACAAAAAAGAATCCATGGATTCAAGGATTCATAGGGTGTGCAATTGATAGAAAATAAGTCATTTTTTGGGTGAACTCCTCCTTTAACACCCCCACCCACCAACCCGCTCCGCTCTCCCTCTCACAAACAAGTAAACACGCGACGGAGCGGAGAATTCAATCCTGTCGCCGATGCCGTCGAGGGTGGCGGGGGTTTGATGGCTCCCCGACTGCAATCCTCCGGAGTCTTTAGGCGTGTCTCTTGCCCAGTGGTGGAAAAAGTACTCACATTTCTTACTTGAGTATAAGTATCGATACTTGCATGTAGAAATACTGTGTTACAAGTAAAAGGTCCGGAATGAAAAAAAATGTTTTGAGTAAAAGTACAAAAGTATTGGTATAAAAATGTACTCAAAGTACCAAAAGTAAAAGTTCTAAGATGTTTGAAAATAGCAGATCTACAAGCTCACAACGCGTCGCGATGCGACGCGTTGTGAGCTTGTAGATCTGCTATTTTCAAATAGCCTATGTATAAAATAGGGCTAAAGTGGTTAATGTACTGTATGTTTTATAATGTAATCACATACATCTGCAAAGTAACTAAAGCTTTAGTTAGACGGCATTTTTCTTGAAGAACGAGGGGCCAGTGAAAAGTTTCCTCTACCAACTTGTTTTCACTACTGCCCCCTATAATGGACATTGAAGGTCGCCACAGGTTATTGATGTACGGTGATATACGTCACGTTGAGCTCTGAACAACGGATGACAGATTCATATTATGCATTCCTATTAATTAGTCTTTGTTAAGGCTTGTACAATGAGCCTCCATCCTCAGTTAATCATGTACCAGTCTAACTGTGTGTGTGTGTGTGTGTGGGTGTGTGTGTGTGTGTGTGTGTGTGTGTGTGTGTGTGTGTGTGTGTGTGTGTGTGTGTGTGTGTGTGTGTGTGTGTGTGTGTGTGTGTGTGTGTGTGTGTGTGTGTGTGTGTGTGTGTGTGTTTTTCTAGGTGCGTCCTAACCCACCCTTTTGAAGCCCACGACACTGGAACCAACACCACCACAGCCTCATCTGCAATGGGACAACCCCTCCAGCCCCCAGGCCCAGGGGAGATTCTTTACAACAGTGTGCTTCCCAAACATCTTCATGGTAAGAACCCCCACATTAATGTATTTGGCCGCAGGCCCCCCCCCCCCCCCATCTGAAGATATGTAGTGCCATGGATGGACCCGTGTACAAGATTTGTGTTTCACCCATTTTTATTTTTATTTTTATTTCAAGACTCTTTGAAAGTAGCTGATGTGTACTACTGTATATATAGGGTTAAACAGATTTTGATGCTATATTAACCAATTTGGCTGAGGACCCCCTGGAAATCCCTCAAGGACCCCTGGGGGGTCCTCCCCAGACCCCACACTGAGGACCATTGCTGAGAACTAAAACTAAATCTGTAACTAACTAATGAGGTGTTGTTGCCTCGGGGGAACATTTACATTTGGTACTCTGTTTTCTTTTTAAAACGCTGACATCCAAGTGTTAGTGTATTGTTTAAATGGCAGTGTCATGGGAGAGAGAGGTGAGCCGTCACCGTGTGTGTGTGTGTGTGTGTGTGTGCGTGTGTGTGCGTGTGTGTGTGCGTGTGCGTGTGCGTGTGTGTGTGTGTGTGCGTGTGTGTGTGTGTGTGTGTGTGTGTGTGTGTGTGTGTGTGTGTGTGTGTGTGTGTGTGTGTGTGTGCGTGTGCGTGTGCGTGTGCGTGTGTGTGTGTGTGTGTGTGTGTGCGTGTGCGTGTGTGTGTGTGCGTGCGTGTTTCTTTGTGCTGTCCTGCTGTAGTGGTTAACGGAGAGTCGGAATGACAGAGGCGTGTCAGACACGCTGAACCCATTGAGACCTGAAGCCGATTCTACATGTCTCCTAAATCTCAACATTATTCTGAAAATCATATAATAATAATAATAATAATAATAATAAACTTTATTTGTATAGCACCTTTCATGACATGAAATGCAGCGCAAAGTGCTTTACAGAGCAAGAATACAGTTACAGTTACAACCAATTTAACAATAAAGCAAACAAAAAATAAAATAAAATAAAAGCAAAAGCATAAAACATTAAAATAGGCAATACAGTGAGGACTTAAAAATCAACCAAAGAGTCAGCTAAAAGTGAGTGAAGAAATAGGTCTTGAGCTGTGCTTTAAAGCTATCGACAGAGGCTGCCTGTTTTAGGTGTAATGGGAGTTTATTCCACACTGTTGGTCCGTAAAAGCAGAATGCTGCTTCACCGTATTTTTTATATGTCATTTTAGGCACCTCGAGTAGGTCAGCACTTGAAGACCTGAGGGTCCGGTTTGGAACATGTCTCTCTAGGCAGTCATAGAGGTAGGAAGGTGCCAGACCATTTAGAGCTTTATAAACTATTAAAAGAATTTTAAAATCAATCCTAAAAACAACCGGGAGCCAGTGTAGTGAAGCTAGAACTGGAGTGATATGTTCTCTCATTCTAGTTACGGGGACAGAGCTCTGCTCTGTACACGTATTGTTATTGGCAGTATTCTGTCACTTCTTCTTCTTCTTCTTCTTCTGCCACTTTTCGCAGTTCTGGCTGAACCGCGCTGTCGCTTTTTACGAAACTCGGCCATATGGTAGATGGTCATGAAAAACGATCAAAAAATAATTCTCACAATCTTTCGTCCAAAGGTGGCGCTATAGCACTCAATTGAAAATGCCAACTTTGACCAGGTACAACTCATGCCCTGTTTGACCTACAGCCATGAAACTTGGATACACATATGCGTCTCCTCATGCTGAACAACTTTCACACTCTGACTTTTGACCTCTGACCTTTAGATCTCCCACCATTTTGAATTATATGAAAAACAGTCATTGGCTCCTAACTTCTGCATTTTTTCACTTATGGAAAATCCGTTGGAAATTTTTGTAGGCAGAGGTCCAAAGTTCAAGTGTGAAACGTTTCGTGCAGATTGCTCAAAAATCCCAGGAGGAGATAGATTTTAACTATTACAGTTTTATGAAAATTATTCATCTGTGCCTAAAACATACATGCAGACTCACATTTCTTTGAAACTTTGCAGAAATGTACAGGGTCATTCCAAATATCACTGAAACCAATCTTACTCCAACTGGCCAAAAGGGGGCGCTATAGCAATTTTTTGAAAAGGCAGACTTTAAACAGGCATAAGTCATGCCTCGTTTGGCCGAAAGTCGTGAAACTTGCTTACACATGTGCCTTGACTCATGAGGAACACACGTATCGATTTGACCATTAAGCTCCGCCCTTAGATTTTCCGCAATTTTGAGCAGTTTGAAAAATACTTGTTTTTGCCAGTTCTGGCTTAACCGTGCATACGCTTTTTACGAAACTCGGCCATATGGTAGATGCTCATGAAAAACTACCAAGAAATAATTCTCACACTCATTCGTCAAAGGGTGGCGCTATAGCACTCAATTGAAAGTGCCAACTTTGAACAGGTACAACTCATGCCCTGTTTGACCTACAACCATGAAACTTCGATACACACATGCGTCTCTTCATGCCCGACAACTTTCGTGGTCTGACTTTTGACCTCTGACCTTTAGATCGCCCACCATTATGAATTATATGAAAAACAGTCATTGGCTCCTAACTTCTGCATTTTTTCACTTATGGAAAATCCGTTGGAAATTTTTGTAGGCAGAGGTCCAAAGTTCATGTGTAAAATGTTTCGTGCAGATTGCTCAAAAATCCCAGGAGGAGATAGATTTTAACTATTACAGTTTTATGAAAATTATTCATCTGTGCCTAAAACATACATGCAGACTCACATTTCTTTGAAACTTGGCAGAAATGTACAGGGTCATTCCAAATATCACTGAAACCAATCTCACTCCAATTGGCCAAAAGGGGGCGCTATAGCAATTTTTTGAAAAGGCAGACTCTAAACAGGCATAAGTCATGCCTCGTTTGGCCGAAAGTCGTGAAACTTGCTTACACATGTGCCTTGACTCATGAGGAACACATCTATCGCTTTGACCAGTAAGCTCCGCCCTTAGATTGTCCGCAATTTTGAGCAGTTTGAAAAACACTTAAACCCAGGATTTTTCAGCTATTTGCGTGAAACTGTATCATCTGTGTGATCTCCTTTTTCACAGTTACTTGTCTGTTGGGCCAATGGCGTCTCCCTTAAATGAATGCCTCACAATCTCAAGGTCGCCAGTTCAAGCCTCACTTGATGCAGACTTAATTTAAGTTGAATTGCAAACAACATGACTGTATCAATGAATACATGTGCAAATGGTAAAGATAACCTGAAATGCTTATTTGAGAGTACGTTTTTTCAACGTATGACATACTTCATTCTGAAAATAGCTGATCTACAATCTCACAACTTTTCATGGTTTGTGAGCTTGTAGATCGGCTACTTTCACTAGTTTTGGTTCTGAGGAGATGTACAATTTCTTCATTGGTAAATGGTTTGTGAACGAGTGATCTTAGTGTTAGTGAAACAGGGGCTTGGTTCATGAAAGAAGGCAAGAGTTTATGATCTTCAACAGACAATATCAGCCTGGACAAAGCTATAGCACTATAGGTAGTGTTGCAGCCTATTAGTCTGAAGGTTGAGAGTTCGAATC
>NC_139960.1:1510653-1513153 GCF_963454915.1 Gymnoscopelus microlampas
ACAGATCTGTGCAGTATTCTATATTAGGATTTGTTTTTGTTTTCCCACCAGCCAGAGTGGAGGATTGCCTCCACAATTCATAATTCATCAAAGGTTATACATTTTACCTGCATTTGGGTTACACTGGGCTCCTGTAGCAAATGCATTCCTGGCGGGTGTTAATTTGTCACAGACATTCCTTCCTCCATTCTAAATAGCCTACATGTTATCGGTTATTAGTGATGAGCGGGTCGACCCGTAACCCGTCAGGCAGACCCTAGGTTCTAGGGCGGCGGAAGGCCGCCGCCCTAGAACCTAGGGTCTGCCTGACGTTTCTTCCAGTTAAGAGGGAGTTGTGATTTGACACTTTAATAAAATTGAATTGAATTGAACCCGCGGGTCAACCCGCGGCGCGGGTGGGTCGAGTCAGGATTTCAGAGGAAATTATGCGGGCTGCGGGTGAGCGGGTCAGCCGCTCTCACACGCAAAAAAATCAAAAAAAATCACATGCTCTTGTTTTGTCTTTATTCCTAATAAGAATAAGAATAATAACAATAAAACAGTTTGAATACACTTGGGGTGTATACTTGAAGATTATTTTCCTTCATGATTTTACCGTTTTTTTTTTTTTACCGCGGGTCGCAGGGCGGGTTGAGCCATCTAACTATATAAATGGCGAGCAACTTCCGCACCCTCGGTGGTGACACCCCACAGCTCTGTTATCGACTAAACAACGCACCGCCAGACCACATGTCGCCTACTGACTCGCCACGCCGGCCGCGCTGAATTTACGCCTCGCGTAGGGGACATCTCACTGCTCACTACACCGTTTCCACCGCGCAACATAATTAATTCTACTCACCAAATGTCGGACAAAACGGAAGGGGAGCCCGCTTCGTACCGTTTACCGTGCGCACGACCTCATCACCACAACTGCAGCCAGCCGCTGCGGGGGTTTTTTCCTTTTTTTCAAAACTTTTTTTTTGGTCACCATTTTCTCCAGGCACCATTTCTGGTGTAACGTCGGGTGTTTCTTTTCACCAGCCAATCACCTTTCACGTTGCCACGTCCGTTGCCACGTCGCGCTGACGTACGCTAAACAAGCGCTGCCGTGCGCACAATGCAAACGAGCCCAAAGGCGCGCAAAAATAAGCCGACCATTGCTTAGACACAAAGTCAGACCTGGCAACGCAGCCTACGCCCATCATGTGTGAGAGATCTACAAGCTATGGGGCAGAGACGCCACCGTATCTTAGCAACAACTACAGCGCTCACTCTCATTGGTCGTGTCACGCTAACAGCAGTCTCCAGACAATGGCATCGCAGACAGCTTGCTGTTACTGCTGTAGCCATCACAGGCAGTTGCAGCACGACGGACAGGGCGCTGTGATAGCTGCCATGTCGCTAACGCTAACCTGGTTGTCATGCCTGCAGCGGCTGTGCAATCACTTTGTCAACAATGCACGTTCGTGTGGTGAATGTCTATATTGCTGCTCAGTTCGTCCATTGTAGATGGTGTATGTTTGTGTGTGTCTTCTGGAGAACTATGTAGCTCCACAGCAACTACAGTAACTAACGTAATGGCAGGACCGCCCCGTGCAACGCATGTTAGCCTGCATTATGGTCATGTAGTAATTTCAGATAATTTCGCTCCGATTACAGCAGTGTTTATCAACCCTTTCACGCCGCCCCCCCCCCCCCCCCCCCCCCCCCCCAAATACACGTACTTGATCTGGGACCCCCCCCTTCTGTTTGACTCCGTTCCACAAGTAAATATTGTGAAAATAGCCGATCTACAAGCTCGAAACGCCTCACGTTGACAGGCTTTGTAAGCTTGGAGATCGCCTATTTCCTACATGATTGCCTCTTTCTTACATGGCCCATGTTTTCATAGCATCGTTTATTGACTACTTCTGTTGCAGAAATGGCCATTTCCTTTACTTTCGGTTTTTTATTGTCTCCGCCAGGCCGAAAGGCATGGCGCAAGACTATGTTTCACCCCCTGTCCGTCCGTCTGTGATAGCTAATCTCTCACATCGTTGACTTGATCGCAGGAAAATAACAGCCCGATGTGGAGAGTCAGTGAGAGCTGGATAAACGACGTAAAATGTGTCAAAAGGAGTCTGTACGGCTGTCGATAAATGAACACATGACGTCGGTGGGAGAGGAGATATTGTGTCTTTTCGACAAACAGCAGCGTGGTGCTGATGTTTGTTGTGTGAAGCAGCTTAATGTCAGAGTGTTTGGGTTGGAGCGCCTCAGTGCGGCTGCAGAGTTCATGTGCAACCTCTTCCAGAGAGACACAGAGACACTAGAAACTCTGCTGGGGAAAAAAAACACTGCTGGGCATTGACTTTCCTATGGACATTGATCTACACACTGCAGGTATATCTGCTACACACACAACATCAAACTACACACTGCAGGTATGATGCAGCGTTTGCATTACAGCCAGCATGCCAGCGTAGTTCCCATATGGTTTCAAGGTGGGCTAAACCATATGGACCCCATGTCAGCAATG
>NC_139960.1:1518153-1530653 GCF_963454915.1 Gymnoscopelus microlampas
ACTTAAATATTAGTTTGCCATAGTTGCCAGCACTTCGACGGGCCATTGTAGCAACGCATGCAAAATCACTGTCTGTAAATTCCCTTATCTCCATGTCTGGACACTGATTGTCCAGCCGAAGGAAATGTTCAGGCTGGCGGGGCTCGACTGCTTCGCTGGGCACGTCTGCTTCGCTGGGCTCGGACTCGTCTGCCTCGCTGAGCTGTTCATCAGCTGTGCCGTTGGGCTGCGCGATGATTTTCTGCATAAGTTGGTAGTATTCCTCTTGTAGATCAGCCGCATCTGACACCAACTTCTCCTTCTCCTCCTCCAGCAAGGCTATGGTCCTGGTCTTTTTGTTGATCTCCGTTGTCAGGCTTTCCACTTCTTCTAGATGAAGCTTTTCAGATGCTTTGGTGTTCTTGGTTAGATCTACGGCACTCTTGACGGCATCTCTCCCTCTCTGATTGTCTTTTGCAGCGCAGGCCAACTTCATGGCGTTGATATCTGCATCGTGACTGCTCTGCAGGGCTCTCAGGTCACTATTCTTCAGTGTGAGTTCTGCGATGGTCACTCTGTCCTTCTCAGCAGCGATCTTCATCGTCTGAATGAGCTCCTGGTCCACAGCGCGTTTTGAGTTCAGTAGAGATATCGCCTGATCTTTTACTGCAATTAAAACGTTGACTTGACGGTGCTCGAGCCTTCGATCGAGATGTGCACCCTGAAATACAGAACAGAAAATGGTCAGAAACATGCTGTAGCCAACTGTAGCCTATGATATGCAATATTATATAAATAATAAATACATAAATATTACATATCATACATATTATATTATCATTGTTATCATTATATTATCATTCAACTTACCGCTTTTTTGCCAACCATACGTGTCTTCTTGGCCTTGGCTGCAGGTTTTGCTTTAGTTGGATTTGCTGTGGCTCGTTTCTTAGCAATGTTCCTGCGCGCCGGTGCACTTGACTTTGACCTGGTTTTGCGCAGCATGATCTTGCGCACCGGTGCATCGGTGGCCGACTCTAGTGCTGGACTTGTCTGCTTTGTCAGAGCCTTCTGTGCCCGTGTAGCCAGTGAAGGCGACGTCTTGGGAGGTCCGGCGGGAAGCTGGGCAGCTCTTTTCTTCTTTGGCATCGAAAGACCGATTCCAGGTTCACCCGTCGGGGTAGGGGTAGCTCGGCGCTTGAGTGTGGTTGGTCCTGGCTTGACCACCTGGGCATGGGCAGGTTCTCCTCTGTAGAAGTGGCTGTGCTCCATGTCTGTAGATATTTTTGTGAATAGCATCCAGTAAATACTGTACTTTATACTGTCGCCATGGGGGAGTGGTCTGAACTAGATATCACTGTCACGATCCAATGAACGGCAGTGGGCGTGGCCTATCCTCTCTTGTCCTGTCAATCAGTCTTTAAATACAGTAGGCCTGTACTGTATAGATGTAATTTACTTTGCCTACATACTACAGCATGAAGTTAAATGTGCAAGCACGAGCGACCATCAGGAATCTTTATCTTGCTGGCCGGTATCCTATCGACATACTCAAAATCTTACAAGATGATGGATATGCGGTCCATTTGCGCACTGTACAGCGATATGTACATAAACAGCACCCTCTCAAGAAACGGGTGCCACGGAAATTGACAAGGTAGGCCTACAGTAGACTGGACATAGGCTACATTACAGACTGCAATAAAAAAGTTCTAGTGTATGTCAAAGTGTGTACACATAATAACGTTTATTTTTTTCTCTCTCTTTTCAGCGAGGCAATTCAAGCGATGGATGCCATTCTGAGAGAGAACGATGAATTGTCTGCAGCAAAAGTTCAAACAGCATTGGAAACCAGGCATAACATAACACTAGGACTCAAAACTGTACGAGTTGGTTTGAAAAAACTGGATTGGAAGTATGGGAAGACTCGGTAAGAAAAAGAAAAAGCAATCTACTAATCTACTGTAATTTTAATTAATTAATGTATTGTATATTGTATGTATTCATTATTATTTCGTTATTTTCTTCACAGTACTTTGCCAATGACCCGTGACAAGAACAAACTTTTACGCGTGCAACAAGCACAAGCTTGGCTGGATGCAGGAGAAGCCTGGAACGATGTTTTGTTCACGGACGAGACCACTGTCGCCCAGCAGAGTTACGCCGACAGGTGTTACAAAAAAAAGGACCACGATGTTTACAAATCGCAGCCGAAACATCCGTTAAAACTCCATGTCTGGGCTGGAATCTCACGTTTCGGACCAGGGCCTATTTTCATCTTTGAAGGTGAGGTAGCCTACAGTATATGCCTATTGTGTAATGCTGTATGTGCGTGTATAATTATATTGTAATTAATTGTATATTAATTCCGTCATTTTTGCTTGCAGGCATTATGGATCGGGTTTTTTTCGAGGAGCACATTGTGAAGCAGACTGCTGGCCCGTTTCTCAGAGACCAGTGGATCTGGCCAACTCATCGTTTTTTTCAAGGTCAGTAGCCTATGTAATTTGGATTGTGTGTGTGTGTGTGTGTGTGTGTGTGTGTGTGTGTGTGTGTGTGTGTGTGTGTGTGTGTGTGTGTGTGTGTGTGTAAGAGACACGGGTGTTTTCTGTTAATTTAATTGTTTGTTTGTTTATTTATTTTGATTTTATAGACAATGATCCCAAACACTCAAGTGCAAGACAATGCATTGAACAGGAGGGCATAAATTGGATTCGTACCCCAGCAGAGTAAGTACACAGTACATTGACTTTGTTAAATTATTGACTCACACTGTATTTGTTATTTTATTTATTATCGCTTGTGACACATACTGTATAGCCTAACATATTCACTAACGAATCAACTGTCTTTTTTTTCCCATTAGGTCTCCGGATATGAATCCCATTGAGCTGGTCTGGAAGGATCTGAAGGCGTTTGTCAAAGGCGAAGCAAAACCAAGCAATAAAGAAGAACTTAGAGCTGCAATTCTGACATTTTGGGAAACAAAACTGTCTGTGGAACGCTGCAATAAGTACATTAGTCACTTGCATACTGTTTGCCGTGACGTAATCGCAAAAGGGGGACGGCCTACTGGGAAATAAATCCAGTAGTAATAGAACAGTGTGTTTTTAATTCTACTACTGTATGTAATTTGTGCATGAATAAACTTAACGAGTACCTCCGTACAGAGAGAACAAAACACAGCAGGAGAACCTAAATGATTTGATACTGTTTTTTTATGATGTCCACCATGACCCATTTTTTATGTATAGGTACATGGCAAAACAGGCAAATTAAATGCATACTTTTTAAATGTAGTTGCTTGTGTGGGAGGATATTCTACAAAGAAATGTAAACAGCACAATTACATTTATAATACTGTACTTTGACTCGTTCCATGTTTCCATTGAGGTCCTTGGTGGTTCTGTGAAATGTGTGTTTCAAAAATAAAAGTTTCAATTGCCCAATGTGTTTTGTTTATAATTATTCATTATATTTAGCTCATTATTAAACCAGTGTTCAGTCAGTATAATAATTACTAGGACTACGATTTCAATATCTTTGAATATATCTCGTTTTCAATTATATTATAGGTGCACTCATTACAGTAATGTGTTGTTTTGACCTTATATGTAAAATACGTCCACTAATGAGCGTCGATTATTGTAATGACATTATTAACAAAAGACACTTGATTAATGAATTTGCCATGCAAATGTCGTCCTTTCATACTTAAATAATGAGTCAATGTGCACATAGTTTGCATTCCATTCTAAAGTAGCCTAACTTATTGAATGTCCACATCTGGTATTTTATTTCAATTTAGAGTAGCCTCTGACATTAACAAAAGAGTATGACACTTGATTAATGAATTTGCCATGCAAATGTTGTCCTTTCATCGGGGTGTGGTCAGGTCCACATCTGCTAATTCAAGGAACCAAATGGACCCGTATGGGTCTGTAACTCTGAGTGTACAACATTTGTACACTCTCAGAGTAACATTAACATTGATTTTACGATATAAATTCAAAAATGAATACTTTATTAACAGTTGTTGAAGAACGAGAGAGAGAGAGAGAGAGATAGTTTCTTCAGATTAGCATTTTGACTAAAGCTTTTGTCACAAACTGTACAGCTAAACCCTTTCTCCTGTGTGTATCAACATGTGTTTCTTAAGATTAGCATTTTGACTAAAGCTTTTGACACAAAATGTACAGCTAAACCCTTTCTCCTGTGTGTATCAACATGTGTTTCTTAAGATTAGCATTTTGACTAAAGCTTTTGTCACAAACTGTACAGCTAAACCCTTTCTCCTGTGTGTATCAACATGTGTTTCTTAAGATTAGCATTTTGACTAAAGCTTTTGTCACAAACTGTACACCTGAAGGGGTTTTTCACTGGTATGATTCCTCATAAATCCAAGTCATTTTTCCTGGTATAATAATCCACAGGTGTGTTCAGGAAGAGCCAGAAAAGTCTGCAACCAGCTGGGCAATACCGCCTGTTGTCAGGCTGCTGAAAAGGGCTCATGCTTCATTCAGCATTCTGACAGCAGCTGGGTTAAAACTATTCCATAACCTGGTGGTGGAAAGTAACTTTACTGGAGTATATCCAACATTCAATATTTTTACTCCAATCCGATTAATTCAAAACTTTAGTTACTAGTTACTCTGCAGATATAAAAATAAATGTATATTATAAATCATACATTAACCACTTTAGCCCTATTTTATAACTATCTGAAAATAGCTTAACAACATGCATAGCAACGTGTTGTGAGCTTGTAGATCTGCTATTTTCAAACATATTTGTACTTTTACTTTTGGTACTTTAAGTATATTTTGATGCCAATGAATTCGACTTAAAGGGCTTTGATGATCTACCAGTAGATCGTAAAACGTGTAGGCACTAATGAGCGTTGATTATTGTAATGACATTGACCATGATTAATGAATTTGCCATGCAAATGTAGTCCTTTCATACTTAAATAATGAGTCAATGTGCACATAAGTTTGCATTCCATTCTAAAGTGGCCTAACTTATTGAATGTCCACATCTGGTATTTTATTTAGTTTAGTCACTCCCCGATCAGGACTCACATCTCTTCGCCTCTTCCTCGGCTTTTTGGGGGAAGGGCTGGGGGAACACACACACACACACACACACACACACACACACACACACACACACACACACACACACACACACACACACACACACACACACACACACACACACACACACACACACACACACACACACTTGTACACTCTTCGGAGTTAATTTAACACCGGGATTTTATACTGTGTTGCGGAGGGAGTCTGCGTATCAGTTTGACTTTGGCTGTTCCTTTGACATGTCTTATTATTCAGGTCTTTAAAAGCCTCGGCCTGCCTCGCTGGACCCCCCCCCCCCCCCCCCCATATCCCTGATTAAAGTGCGACTGACACTCCCAGCGTAGAGCCAAGCTGACCATGGTAGATCTACAAGCTTGCAAAGCATCATGATGCAACTCTAAATTATCCCATCCCTACCCCCAAACTTTGGGGGGGCTTATTTGGAATAGTGTAGGCTACCTACAGTATTAACATTAACATAACCGGTTTGGCAAGAGACTGGACTAACCTTGCGTTTAACAAGACATAGGCCTATGCAGCGTATATGAAAATGCGACATTTATTAAACGTGCTGTCACAGATGATGTGATCATCTTATAAAAAATGTAAGCATATGCCAAGACAATTGAGACTATATAGCTGATGATGAGCTAAATATATGTGTTTAAAGAGAGAGAGAGAGAGAGAGAGAGAGAGAGAGAGAGAGAGAGAGAGCAGTGTCCCATAAAGTAGTAGTGGAAATAGCCGATCTACAAGCTCACAAAGTGTTGCACCATGATGCTTTGCGAGCTTGTAGATCTGCTATGTTTTAAAATAAAAGTCTGTCTGTTGGTTTTATGAATATTAATCCATTATACATACATTATATATATATATAACGCACTGGCCAATACAAACTAATAGACGAGATACTGTATCATATTCACCATTTAACTTCCACTTCCAGCATTTTATTGATTAAGACAGGACATTTTAAATTCAGCTCAAACAAACGGTCGGCTATGTCAGGCCTACACGTTTAAAATGAAAAACTTGTATGCTCATTGCGTGGGATTCGAACACGGGTCGAAAAATCACCGGTCTTCAGTTTTAACCGCTACACTAACTGAGCTGTTTCATTTACAGAGGAAATATGTAAAAGACTACTACACAGAAATTGATGCGAGAAAAAAAAAACATATAAGACGTCTGTCTCTCTCTCTCTCCATGGACTTTTGAGACAGACAGACAGGCAGAAACCAATGTGTGTCTGAACATTTCTAAAATGACAGAGATGCGTTCCTGACTGCCCGACGCTGAACAGAAAACCCAATCTATTGGCAAGAGAAAAAAATACGTTTATTTTCCCGTCTCGTTTTATCAATTAAGACGTTAAAATTAAACTAATGTTAAGCGCAGCATCAAGCTATCTAACTTTATTTGCTCAATATTTTGCGTAATATAAATGTCACATCTTGTAGGCTACTGTAAGCAACATACAGGATCTTTCTCTGTCTTTCTAGGAAAAACAGTGCCTAAAAACCCCAAAACAAACAATTTTGCTATTCAAATGAGCTATTGGCATGATAAAACATACGTTTACATTTTCCAAAGCAAGTGTCAAAACATAATACAAAAGTGTAAAGTAATGTATGTACAGTTTGGAGAGGATATACAGTAACTAGTAACAAATATATTCTTGCTGTCTGCTGTGGGCTGTAGGCAGCTGTAGGCAGTAGACCGCTGCTGCCCCTAGTGGCACAGAGTGGAAATCATACATGTCCTGCATGAAACGCATGAGAAGAGTGAAAAAAAACGACAAAGTCAATGGTCACCCACTGTATGTATGTTGTCGTGGCCTGTATGTATGTTGTCGTAGCCTGTATGTATGTTGTCGTAGCCTGTATGTATGTTGTCGTGGCCTGTATGTATGTTGTCGTGGCCTGTATGTATGTTGTCGTGGCCTGTATGTATGTTGTCGTGGCCTGTATGTATGTTGCCGTGGCCTGTATGTATGTTGTCGTGGCCTGTATGTATGTTGTCGTGGCCTGTACGTATGTTGTCGTGGCCTGTATGTATGTTGTCGTGGCCTGTATGTATGTTGTCGTGGCCTGTATGTATGTTGTCGTGGCCTGTATGTATGTTGTCGTGGCCTGTATGTATGTTGTCGTAGCCTGTATGTATGTTGTCGTAGCCTGTATGTATGTTGTCGTAGCCTGTATGTATGTTGTCGTGGCCTGTATGTATGTTGTCGTGGCCTGTATGTATGTTGTCGTGGCCTGTATGTATGTTGTCGTGGCCTGTATGTATGTTGTCGTGGCCTGTATGTATGTTGTCGTGGCCTGTATGTATGTTGTCGTGGCCTGTATGTATGTTGTCGTAGCCTGTATGTATGTTGTCGTGGCCTGTATGTATGTTGTCGTGGCCTGTATGTATGTTGTCGTAGCCTGTATGTATGTTGTCGTGGCCTGTATGTATGTTGTCGTGGCCTGTATGTATGTTGTCGTAGCCTGTATGTATGTTGTCGTGGCCTGTATGTATGTTGTCGTAGCCTGTATGTATGTTGTCGTGGCCTGTATGTATGTTGTCGTGGCCTGTATGTATGTTGTCGTGGCCTGTATGTATGTTGTCGTGGCCTGTATGTATGTTGCCGTGGCCTGTATGTATGTTGTCGTGGCCTGCATGTATGTTGCCGTGGCCTGTATGTATGTTGTCGTGGCCTGTATGTATGTTGTCGTGGCCTGTATGTATGTTGTCGTGGCCTGTATGTATGTTGCCGTGGCCTGTATGTATGTTGTCGTGGCCTGTATGTATGTTGTCGTGGCCTGTATGTATGTTGTCGTGGCCTGTATGTATGTTGTCGTGGCCTGCATGTATGTTGTCGTAGCCTGTATGTATGTTGTCGTGGCCTGTATGTATGTTGTCGTGGCCTGTATGTATGTTGTCGTGGCCTGTATGTATGTTGTCGTGGCCTGTATGTATGTTGTCGTGGCCTGTATGTATGTTGTCGTGGCCTGTATGTATGTTGCCGTGGCCTGTATGTATGTTGTCGTGGCCTGTATGTATGTTGTCGTGGCCTGTATGTATGTTGTCGTGGCCTGTATGTATGTTGTCGTGGCCTGTATGTATGTTGTCGTGGCCTGTATGTATGTTGTCGTGGCCTGTATGTATGTTGTCGTGGCCTGTATGTATGTTGTCGTGGCCTGTATGTATGTTGTCGTAGCCTGTATGTATGTTGTCTTGGCCTGTATGTATGTTGTCGTGGCCTGTATGTATGTTGTCGTGGCCTGTATGTATGTTGCCGTGGCCTGTATGTATGTTGTCGTGGCCTGTATGTATGTTGTCGTGGCCTGTATGTATGTTGTCGTGGCCTGTATGTATGTTGTCGTGGCCTGTATGTATGTTGTCGTGGCCTGTATGTATGTTGTCGTGGCCTGTATGTATGTTGTCGTGGCCTGTATGTATGTTGTCGTGGCCTGTATGTATGTTGTCGTGGCCTGTATGTATGTTGTCGTGGCCTGTATGTATGTTGTCGTGGCCTGTATGTATGTTGTCGTGGCCTGTATGTATGTTGTCGTGGCCTGTATGTATGTTGTCGTGGCCTGTATGTATGTTGCCGTGGCCTGTATGTATGTTGTCGTAGCCTGTATGTATGTTGTCGTGGCCTGTATGTATGTTGTCGTGGCCTGTATGTATGTTGTCGTGGCCTGCATGTATGTTGTCGTGGCCTGCATGTATGTTGTCGTGGCCTGTATGTATGTTGTCGTGGCCTGTATGTATGTTGTCGTAGCCTGTATGTATGTTGTCGTGGCCTGTATGTATGTTGTCGTGGCCTGTATGTATGTTGTCGTGGCCTGCATGTATGTTGTCGTGGCCTGTATGTATGTTGTCGTGGCCTGTATGTATGTTGTCGTGGCCTGTATGTATGTTGTCGTGGCCTGTATGTATGTTGTCGTGGCCTGTATGTATGTTGTCGTGGCCTGTATGTATGTTGTCGTAGCCTGTATGTATGTTGTCGTGGCCTGTATGTATGTTGTCGTGGCCTGTATGTATGTTGTCGTGGCCTGTATGTATGTTGTCGTGGCCTGCATGTATGTTGTCGTAGCCTGCATGTATGTTGTCGTGGCCTGTATGTATGTTGCCGTGGCCTGTATGTATGTTGCCGTGGCCTGTATGTATGTTGTCGTGGCCTGTATGTATGTTGTCGTGGCCTGTATGTATGTTGTCGTGGCCTGTATGTATGTTGTCGTGGCCTGTATGTATGTTGTCGTGGCCTGTATGTATGTTGTCGTGGCCTGTATGTATGTTGCCGTGGCCTGTATGTATGTTGCCGTGGCCTGTATGTATGTTGTCGTGGCCTGTATGTATGTTGTCGTGGCCTGTATGTATGTTGCCGTGGCCTGTATGTATGTTGCCGTGGCCTGTATGTATGTTGTCGTAGCCTGTATGTATGTTGTCGTAGCCTGTATGTATGTTGCCGTGGCCTGTATGTATGTTGCCGTGGCCTGTATGTATGTTGTCGTGGCCTGTATGTATGTTGTCGTGGCCTGTATGTATGTTGTCGTGGCCTGTATGTATGTTGTCGTGGCCTGTATGTATGTTGTCGTGGCCTGTATGTATGTTGTCGTGGCCTGTATGTATGTTGTCGTGGCCTGTATGTATGTTGTCGTGGCCTGTATGTATGTTGTCGTGGCCTGTATGTATGTTGTCGTGGCCTGTATGTATGTTGTCGTGGCCTGTATGTATGTTGTCGTGGCCTGTATGTATGTTGTCGTGGCCTGTATGTATGTTGTCGTGGCCTGTATGTATGTTGTCGTGGCCTGTATGTATGTTGTCGTGGCCTGTATGTATGTTGCCGTGGCCTGTATGTATGTTGTCGTAGCCTGTATGTATGTTGTCGTGGCCTGTATGTATGTTGTCGTGGCCTGTATGTATGTTGTCGTGGCCTGCATGTATGTTGTCGTGGCCTGTATGTATGTTGTCGTGGCCTGTATGTATGTTGTCGTGGCCTGTATGTATGTTGTCGTAGCCTGTATGTATGTTGTCGTGGCCTGTATGTATGTTGTCGTGGCCTGTATGTATGTTGTCGTGGCCTGCATGTATGTTGTCGTGGCCTGTATGTATGTTGTCGTGGCCTGTATGTATGTTGTCGTGGCCTGTATGTATGTTGTCGTGGCCTGTATGTATGTTGTCGTGGCCTGTATGTATGTTGTCGTGGCCTGTATGTATGTTGTCGTAGCCTGTATGTATGTTGTCGTGGCCTGTATGTATGTTGTCGTGGCCTGTATGTATGTTGTCGTGGCCTGTATGTATGTTGTCGTGGCCTGCATGTATGTTGTCGTGGCCTGCATGTATGTTGTCGTGGCCTGTATGTATGTTGCCGTGGCCTGTATGTATGTTGCCGTGGCCTGTATGTATGTTGTCGTGGCCTGTATGTATGTTGTCGTGGCCTGTATGTATGTTGTCGTGGCCTGTATGTATGTTGTCGTGGCCTGTATGTATGTTGTCGTGGCCTGTATGTATGTTGTCGTGGCCTGTATGTATGTTGCCGTGGCCTGTATGTATGTTGCCGTGGCCTGTATGTATGTTGTCGTGGCCTGTATGTATGTTGTCGTGGCCTGTATGTATGTTGCCGTGGCCTGTATGTATGTTGCCGTGGCCTGTATGTATGTTGTCGTAGCCTGTATGTATGTTGTCGTAGCCTGTATGTATGTTGCCGTGGCCTGTATGTATGTTGCCGTGGCCTGTATGTATGTTGTCGTGGCCTGTATGTATGTTGTCGTGGCCTGTATGTATGTTGTCGTGGCCTGTATGTATGTTGTCGTGGCCTGTATGTATGTTGTCGTGGCCTGTATGTATGTTGTCGTGGCCTGTATGTATGTTGTCGTGGCCTGTATGTATGTTGTCGTGGCCTGTATGTATGTTGTCGTGGCCTGTATGTATGTTGTCGTGGCCTGTATGTATGTTGTCGTGGCCTGTATGTATGTTGTCGTTAGGGGTGTCACGATTCACTTACCTCACGATTCGATTCAAAATCGATTCCTAGGGTGCCGATTCGATTAAAATTGCGATTCTGCGATTAATTGATATTCGATTAGATTCTGCGATTTATTGCGATTTTCTAGGGTGCCGATTCGATTAAAATTGCGATTCTGCGATTAATTGATATTCGATTCTGCGATTTATTGCGATTTTCACCATGAAAAGTTGAATCATACACTTCAATGCAGCCAGATCATGTCAGGCAGTCTTTCTGACATTGATTTCAGACAAATTGCCAGTGAAAAAGGTACTAACTTATAATAAAAAAATTAAAAACAAAAAAAAAAAAAAAAAGTTTTTTTTTTTTTTTTTTTCAAAAAATCGATTTTAATATTTTGATTCGATTTTTAAAATCGTGGCATTAAGAATCGCGATTTATTCATGAATCGATTTTTTTTGACAGGCCTAGTTGTCGTAGCCTGTATGTATGTTGTCGTGGCCTGTATGTATGTTGTCGTGGCCTGTATGTATGTTGTCGTAGCCTGTATGTATGTTGTCGTAGCCTGTATGTATGTTGTCGTGGCCTGTATGTATGTTGTCGTGGCCTGTATGTATGTTGTCGTAGCCTGTATGTATGTTGTCGTAGCCTGTATGTATGTTGTCGTGGCCTGTATGTATGTTGTCGTAGCCTGTATGTATGTTGTCGTGGCCTGTATGTATGTTGTCGTGGCCTGTATGTATGTTGTCGTAGCCTGTATGTATGTTGTCGTAGCCTGTATGTATGTTGTCGTGGCCTGTATGTATGTTGTCGTGGCCTGTATGTATGTTGTCGTGGCCTGTATGTATGTTGTCGTGGCCTGTATGTATGTTGTCGTGGCCTGTATGTATGTTGTCGTAGCCTGTATGTATGTTGTCGTAGCCTGTATGTATGTTGTCGTGGCCTGTATGTATGTTGTCGTGGCCTGTATGTATGTTGTCGTGGCCTGTATGTATGTTGTCGTAGCCTGTTTGTATGTTGTCGTGGCCTGTATGTATGTTGTCGTGGCCTGTATGTATGTTGTCGTGGCCTGTATGTATGTTGTCGTAGCCTGTATGTATGTTGTCGTAGCCTGTATGTATGTTGTCGTGGCCTGTATGTATGTTGTCGTGGCCTGTATGTATGTTGTCGTAGCCTGTATGTATGTTGAAGTGAAACTGCCTGGCGGTGCTTCTCTGAAGAGCAGAGAGCCCTGTGGCTGCCGGGGCTCAGCGGGACGTCAGACCGTTAAGCAGCACGCCGCACTTCATATCTCCGTTACGTCCCGGGGGACTTCCCTGTGTAATTCTTCACTTGTCAGCCTGCTAGCCCTGAACACCAGGCTCAGAGATGTAGAGTGCTGGCGGAAAAAAAGAGAGAGATAAAAAGATCATATGGCGCATATGTTATATGCGAAATGTATGCAAATTTATGTTCACAGAAGG
>NC_139960.1:1535653-1575653 GCF_963454915.1 Gymnoscopelus microlampas
ACCCCAATTATGTTGTAAAATCAATGTTAATTTCCATTTGTACACGCTCAGAGTTACAGACCCATAAAAGTCCATTTGGTTCCTAACTATCCATCATTTAGCTGGGGACCCCCTGGAACTCCCTCAGGGACCCCTGGGGGTCCCCGGACCCCAGTTTGAGAACCATGGCTCTAATTAATGGATTTTTCCAATTTATTTTCATGGAATTCTTTGAGAGAGAGAGAGAGAGAGAGAGAGAGAGAGAGAGAGAGAGAGAGAGAGAGAGAGAGAGAGAGAGAGAGAGAGAGAGAGAGAGAGAGAGAGAGAGAGAGAGAGAGAGAGAGAGAGAGAGAGAGAGAGAGAGAGAGAGAGAGAGAGAGAAGAGAGAGAGAGAGAGAGAGAGAGAGAATCAGCAACATCATTAAAAAGCCAGACATGAAGAGTGTGTTCTATACATTGAGGCATTCAGCCACCATACGACACATCCATTTAGAGCGGGCTAGATTGGTTCAATTTGCCGTGTTCAGTCTTTTCAGCCCTAATTCCTTGGCCTTGCATCGGGCCATGAAACACACACAGCCTCCAGGGAGACGTCAGGGAGATGGTTCTGTTTCAGCTTATATTTTCTCCCTCTTTCCTTTCTTTCTTTCTTTCTTTCTTTCTTTCCTCCCCCTTTCAGAGCACAGAGGGACACGCCTCCTCCCGTCATGTACTGTAATGTCATTGTGTTTCCAGCGAGGTACGAGCGCACACAGGCCAGTAGATTGGGGGCGTGGGAATGTGGCAACCGCGATTCATTTAACCCTTTAAGACCGGGGAACGTGTATGTGTCAATTTTTCAGATTTCTTTAGCTATTCAAAAATAGCAGATCTACAAGCTCATAGTGCCGCGCTATGAGCTTGTAGATCTGATATTGTTTTTTTTTTTAATCGTGAACATTCGTCTATATATATTTATTTTTAAAAGCGATCATTTTTAACTCAAATCTTAGCTTCTGGGGGTCCCTGGAACTAAATATTTTGAGATGGGGGTTCGCGGCCAAAAACATATAATTTTGGGGGTCCTTGACATGAAAAAGTTTGAGAACCACTCATCTTATAGCAACATATGTTTAAACAAAAAGAACTGTTAGGATTTAGAAGACATTTGTAGAATCCCCAGAAGCAAAGATTTGAGTTAAAAATGTATATTCAAAGATTTGCACACATTTTCACGACATATTACATCCATATTGTGATAGCTGGAGACTAGATAGATATCGTGTGGAATGTCTTCATTTAGCCCATTAAGACCTGAGGCTGATTCTACAAAATGCCTTCTAAATCAGTTCTCAAACGTTTTCGTGCCAAGGACCCCCAAAATGATATGTACTTGGCCATGGACCCACATCGGAAAATGTTTTGTGCCAGGGACCCCCCGAAGAAAAGATTTGTGTTAAAAAAAATATATATATATATAAAATATATATATTCAAAACACTTTCAAGATTTTTCAAAAATGTTCAAAAATAGCAGATGTAAGCTCGCAGCACGAACAAGTAGGCATATAAAAGTCTAATTTAGAGTAGGCCTATGAAACTATTATGAATGGATCGCATGTCTGTTTTCTTTCAACCACTGTTTTAATCGTCCCTCGAAGGCTGAGAATGTGGGGCTCTCCCTTCCAGAAAACCTTTGATGGAGACGAGGACATTTTGGCCAAAGGTCTCAGTCCCCTCTTGAGTCTGACCTAATGCCATGGCCCTTGTCCCTCTTCATACCAATACATTCCCTTAGGTAGAGGGGAGTCAGTCCATGTAGGCATGTGTAAATAAAACAGGCCCATTTTCAAAACTCAAAAAGTTACGTTTTTTTCCAGAATGATAGTGATGTATGAGTTGGGTTTCTTATTCAACACCTTAGTGTTTCTCTTAAACAGTTGTTCTACGGGTTTGATGATTGTAGCACCAGCAAATGACCAGTTTTTAAAACACAGAAGTTTTCAAATCGGTCTCATGGCGGCGCTATAGCCCACTTCACGCTTTGGCTTATATAACGTGGTACATAGGCCTACTGTAGGTTGTTCAATTCCCCTGGATTCCTTGGATCATGACGCAACTCTCCATATATGCCCAGGTCATTTGTGCTGTCAGATTGTCCGCCATTTTTGTATTTTCTTCCAAACACACTTTTTGCTGCTACTCCTTTGTCCAAAAAACCCACACATCGGCACACAGTATCTTTGGAGTCATGATTAAATTGTATCAGTCAGATCTTTCTATTCCGAGTGGCTCTTAATATTGGCTATTAGTGACTTCCAAAGTTTGCAGGCCCTGGGTAGGCAACCCGGCCTGGTGCACTTTTTTAGTTTGTATTGCATCCAGTCTGTGTCCTCCAGAGCCAGAGGGCCCGAACGATGCACATGAAAAGTCTAATCACAAAAGTTTCTTAAATATTTTAAACTCCTCTACGGCTGATCATTCATCTGCCTGTAAGTGTAGGTGGAATAATTAATGGAATTGTCAAAACTGAGAAGATTACACTTCTGCAGGATGTTGCAATGATGAATTCTTAGTGGTTTCTTGTCCAGAACTTTGATAGCTTGGTTGTAAAAAGGATATTAGTGCTTTAATGGCAGAGGCTGATGCGTGCAATATGAGATGAGGGGAACAAAAAAAAAAATCATTGCTCCAATAAATGCCAACATAAATACATGTTGGCAAGCGGTGTCTGATTCGGCCCAAAGGCTTGACGATCGGCCCGTCTTTTTGACTCTCTTTTTTACGTGTTTTGTCAAAGAGTCCAAATCAATTTGATACTTAACCCCTCCATTCTGAACCACTTCTCTACAAGCTTGCGACACTTGCAAATCGGTTATTTGGTGTTGAGGGAAAAAAGGAGCAGACCTTGCAGACGCTGGTCTGCTAAGTTAGGGTGACCATACAGTATATGTCCTCTTTTAACCAGACTTTTGGGAGCCTCTCCGGCCTGTCTGGGAGGGTTTTATATGATTCCTTCAAATGTCCGGGGTTTTGCGCGTGTATCTGTGTATCACAGCCACAGACCATTGAAGCCTGTATTTACTGCACAATGCACGTTCAACGGTTGGTTTTGGAAACGCGTTCTGAGAGGCGGACTTCCACCCTTATTCATAACTCAACTCTGCCCCTGCGCTCCGGTCGGCTCAAAGCAAATAGCTTCGCCCGCGGCAGCACTGAGCCAGGGGGCTCAGGGGTTATCAATATGTCCGTACAGACCTGTCCTTGTCTGTGGTAAATGTTAGATTTTTACATAACATTATAATGTTCTCATTTTGATCATAAGACCCACTTATTGAACGTCAGTCTCCAGGTCTTCCTCAGAATACGTACGGCACTGATTTACTTTGACACTATGGCACATTAGGAGTCCACTAGTACTAGTGGTTCTCAAGCCTTTTTATTTTCAAGGACCCCCTTAACTCTGAGAGTGTACAAATGGAACCAAACGGACCCGTACGGGTCCGTTTGGTTCCATTTGTACACTCTCAGAGTTACAGACCTGTTATGGTCAGGGTTAGCTCTTTATGTGTCTCTGGTAATATTATTGTCCGCTCAATTTGCATGTCCGTGGCAAAAATTTAATTTTGAAAAAAAATACATCTCCTGATGTATGAGAGCCCAAACGCTGAAACGCAAATACCGTTGAAATGCAGAAAAAGTTCTGTTTTCATCTTCGTCGTGACCAATGACAAGCAGATTGCAATGTCTGCAAAGCTGGAATCTAAAAGTTCTTTAGACCTGTAAGCCCATATGAACACTGCAAAGCACAAGACAGCTGTACTATATTTATACATTTGAAAACTTGTGAAATGGGACATTCTGCATAATGAGTACTTCCTACTTTTGGTACTTTAAGTACATCTTGAGATGCCAATACTTGTGTACTTTTGCTCGGCTACATTTTGAATTCTGGACTTTTACTTGTAACAGGGTATGTCTACATTGCAGTATCGATACTTTTACCTTAAGTAAAAAGAAATAGCTCTTTTTCCACCACTGCACAGAACTAAGAAAAGCTTGGCTCGCCCCTTTCCCCTGTCTTTCTCTCTCTTTCCTTATTCACAGTTGAGCAGTTCTTGTAAAGTTTCCAAGTTTGATGATACAATGAGTTACGATGAGTTATTAACCCATTAAGACCTGAGGCAGATTCTACAAAATGTCCTCTAAATCCTAACAGATTTTTTAAAAGAGCTATGTTTACCAGTGGTTCTCAAACTTGTTCATGTCAAGGACCCCCAAAAATGATGCATTTGGCCGCGGACCTCCATCTCAAAATATTTTGTTCCAGGGACCCCCAGAAGCAAAGATTAGGTTCAATTACATTTTCCTCCTCAGGATCCAACCACCACAAGTAAGATGTGCACTCAAACTACATTAAAGAGTGTGGGCGAAAAGGACACGGTGTAAAACACATCAACCGCCCTTCAGCAGCTTCGTAAGGACATTTTTGTGGAGCAAAACAGATCAGGGACTCCGCCGAGGCAATTACGATACGGCGATATCCACAGAGAAAGAGCAAGCGTCATAAAACGGAAGCCTCGCCGGTCGGACTCTGTATTCCAGTCTTCTTTCGCTTTGTCTCAGGAGTGACAGACCTGATTTATAGTGGACGACTCTTGTTGAGGTCTGGGATGTTTGCTTTGGGACGGGGGCTGGCCGCAAAAGAGTCAGACGACAAGGTTTCACGGATGATTTGTGGCCCGAGCGGGTCAAGGACTGGCATATCTGTATGCATGTTCTAGATCGATCAAATCATGACAGCAAGTAAGTAAAACGCTGACATTGTACAAAGCAGGAAATGCCAAAGTGAGTTACATATAGAAAGCGTTTTGTCAACAAATAGCATTTTGTCAACAAATAAAAACTAGAATAAAATGTTAGTGAGGGATCTAGTGGAAAAGAGATCCAGTAGAACTAAAAGACAAGTCATTTTATGTTTGGTTGCGCTCGGGTGTTGCACTCTGAAAATAGCAGATCTACAAGCTCACAACGCGTCGCGCTGCGACGCGTTGTGTGCTTGTAGATCGGCTATTTTCAGCATACAACCAAGTGTAAAATCAGCCTTTACGATATTTTAGTCGACTAAATCAACTGTAGATTTAGTCGACTACAATCTTATGATATCTAACATTTTCCCCCCTATGGAAGGTTTAGAGTTGGCGTGTACTAACTGAATAGATAGATAGATAGATTAGACTCAAATCATCTTAGTGCCGATGAGATGCTCTAGTCCAGTGATTCTCACCCGTGTGCTTCTCAAAACGTTCAGGGCCTACTTGAAGCTGTTCATTTTGAAGCTGTTCATTTTGAAGCTGTTCATTTTGAAGCTGTTCATTTTGAAGGTGTTCATTTTGAAGGTGTTCATTTTGAAGGTGTTCGTGGCCCATGGGGTCGAATACTTTATCGGTATCACAATGAAAACTATTTTCTTTACAAATGTTTTAGATATTAATATTGAATTATCACAATCTTCTTAGTGTTTTATCAATAGGCTCTATGCACAGCAGCCATATTGGGAATGAATCGGGCCCCTTCCTTACCTCCTTCACGCGTGTTACCAATGATACTAATGAAGGCTCTGTTCCATGTCATGCAGCACAGTGGTTCTCAAATTGGTGGTAGAGAAAAGTAAAGCATCATTACCACAGAAAACATTAACGGGCATCCAGCCCATCAAACAAAATAACATGGTCTCATAAACTCCACGCGCTGAATAATAAGCGTGTCAACTCTTGACGGCTGAGGGCAAAATAATGCCGGCAGCATATTGTTATCTTTCACACTGCTTTGGCTGATTAGGGCTTAACCCATTGAGACCTGAAGCCAATTCTACATGTCTCCTAAATCTCAACAGTATTCTGAAAAACCTATGTTTCTATATCAGTGGTGCTCAATCTTTTTCATGTCAAGGACCCCCAAAATTATATGTATTTGGCCGCGGACCCCCATCAAAATATTTTATTCCAGGAACCCCCAGAAGCAAAGATTTTAGTTAAAAATGTTCGCTTTAAAAATATATATATTTCAAAGATTTGCACACATTTTCACGCTTTTTCAAAAATAGCAGATCTACAAGCTCGTAGCGCGGCACTCGGTGCCGCGCTATGAGCTTGTAGATCTGCTATTTTTGAATAGCGCAAAGTGTAAAATAATGCTTTTTAGCTGAAATCCAAAAATGACACAGTTCCAGGTCTTAATGGGTTAATAGTCCTCCGCTTGTTTGGCTAATAGGCACACAGTGAAATCCTCGGTGTTAGTTGAACTCGGAGAGTATAGAAAATGTAACCTATAATGGACCATTGGCAGGTCCATTTGTTTAACTTTTTTCCATTAAGCTTTTGATGTGCAAAACACTTGAGGATTTTATTGTGTGGGGCGTAGATGTAGGGGGCGACCGTCTGTCCTTTCCTGTCACTCATGTGTTGCCCGTATACCAGCATGTTGATGGGCAATTAAAACCATGTGTAAACAATCGTTAAGGCCTGATCGGTGCGTGTGTTGAGAGAGAGCGTGTGTGTGTGTGTGTGTGTGTGTGTGTGTGTGTGTGTGTGTGTGTGTGTGTGTGTGTGTGTGTGTGTGTGTGTGTGTGTGTGTGTGTGTGTGTGTGTGTGTGTGTGTGTGTGTGTGTGTGTGTGTGTGTGTGTGTGTGTGTGTGCGCGTGCGTGTGTGTGTGAGTAAAAGTCAGAAATTAAAAATGTACTTGAGTAAAAGTACAGAAGTATTGGTACCAAAATGCACTTAAAGTACCAAAAGTAAAAGTACTAAAATGTTTGAAACAATAGCAGATCTACAAGCTCACAGCGCGTTGTGAGCTTGTAGATCGGCTATTTTAAAATAGCCTAGGTATAAAATAGGGCTGAAGTGGTTAATGTATGTTTTGTAATGTAATCATTTATACCTGCAAAGTAACTAGTAACTAAAGTTTTCAAATAATTGTAGTGGAGTAAAAGTGCAATATTTGCCTCTGAGATGTAGTGGAGTAGAAGTAAAAGTATTGGAAATTAGAATTAGATACTCAAGTAAAGTACAAATACCTCAAAATTCTACCTAAGTACAGAACTTGAGTAAAGGTACTTTACACCATTGGGGTCTAGTAGCGATGGTGGTGGCTAGCTACTACACTTTATCAGCATTGTAGTACGAGGCCCTTCGATGGGTGATAATGACTGATGGACACACACACACACACACACACACACACACACACACACACACACACACACACACACACACACACACACACACACGCACACACGCTCACATGCACACATGTCCCCAAACATATAGTGCTTAATGAAAAAGTCATGAATTCATTCTACACTAAGTAAAACACTAATGCCTCTGGTAGCAGAGCCCCACTGATTTAAAGGTCATAGACTGCGTCTGCATTTTTGCAAACTTGAAGTCTAGACTAGGGCTGTCAAAGTTAACGCGCTATTAACGGGTTAACGCCCAATCGTTTTAACGGCACTATTTTTTTTGACGCGCGATTAACGCGCTGTGATGTTTGAACCTCGGTCCACACCGTAGTTTGGGAAATCAGGAAGTAATGCACTGACGTCGATGCCGCACATAAACAAACCCCCGTGAGCAGTACAATGGATAAAAAAGAAACTATTTTGAATGGCAAGTTTAGCTTCAAAGCCCTGCCAGATGGTTCTCTGGACAGGACAAAAGTAATTTGTATTTACTGTCGATGTGAATTTAGTTACCACCGGAGTACGTCCAGTCTCAAATACCACTTGTCGGCCAAGCATACAGCTGATGCAGAGAGCCCTACGCCCCCTCCTCGCCTAAGGCAAGCCACGCTGGATAGTTTGCCGAGGAAACAGCTGGACAACTCCACAACCCGAAAACTTACAACAGCGGTCGCCAAATGGGTGGCTACAGCCTGCAGGCCGATTAACATTGTGGAGGACGAGGGTCTGCGTGAAATAATACGCATCGCATCCAACGACTGTATGTATGAGTTGCCTTCGAGAGGCACTACCGTAAAAAACATCCACGGCTTGTATGACAACGAGAGAGCCACAGTGGCTGAGGCGTTGGGAAAGACCCGCACAGTTGCGCTCACGGGAGACTATTGGACTTCACTCAGTAATCACAGTTACCTCGGGGTCACAGCGCATTATTTTGACGAGCAGTGGGGACTTCGGTCGCATGCGTTGACCGTTATGAAGACAGAGGAGAGGCACTTCGCCCACACGTGTGCGGAGCACTTCACCCAAGTAGCCAAAGAGTGGGACATTGAACCGAAAGTCAGCACGCTGACCACCGACAGTGCACGTAACATGATAGCAGCGGCCAGGGAACTCCCGTTTGGGCATATGCCTTGCGCAGCACATCTCCTCCAACGAGCCATCACAGTGTCTCTACAACACAGCCCATTTGATAACGCATTGGCAAAATGCAGAAAGGTAGTGGGCCACTTCAAGCACAGCCCACCAAATGCAGCAGAGCTTGAGCAGCAGCAAATTTCAAAACAAAAGAAAGTAGAGGCGCTGTCACAGGACGTGTCAACTAGATGGAACAGCACCCTGGAGATGATCAAGCGTATTCTGAGAAATGAAGAACCACTGAGAGCTGCCCTGGCCCAACATACAACCAAAGTCACTATGCCAACAACAGCTGAGCTGGATAAGCTGCAGAAGTTGGCGACAGTGCTGGAGCCCTGCAGGTGAATTGTTACTACTCTAATTTATTGTGTGTGTCTGTCTGTCTGTCTGTCTGTCTGTCTGTCTGTCTGTCTGTCTGTCTGTCAGAGAGAGAGAGAGCTGTGTGTGAGGGGGGTGAGAGACATGAGAGAAAGGGTGTGTGTGTGTGTGTGTGTGTGTGTGTGTGTGTGTGTGTGTGTGTGTGTGTGTGTGTGTGTGAGAGAGAGTGAGTGGGTGAGTCCTCAGCCCTTGTGTAGTGTGGGTGAATGTAACACTTTTTTTCTCTATTATTGCAGGTACATAACTGAACTTCTCGGAGGAGAGAAGTTTGTTTCCTGCTCCGTGGTGCTGCCAGCCTTTCGTCATCTATCGCGAGTCATGGAGGTCTCAGAGGATGACCCAACGTACTTGGTGAAATTCAAGCAGACCTTCACAGCTGATATGGAGCAACGCAAGGAAAAAACTAACATCACATGGCTGAAGGTTGCGACAGCTCTGGATCCTAGGTTCAAGGACCTCAAGTGTCTGAGCAAACCTGACAGGGCTGAGGTGTGGCGTTCGATCAGTGCCTTGCTCAGGGAGGAGAGGCCTGCACAGCCGGAACAACCAGCAACGTCTGAGCCACCTAAGAAAAGATCAGCTCTCATGCTTGCCCCTGATTCTTCCTCTGATGAAGAGGAGGACTGTATTGAGACCTGTGTGGACCGCTACAGGGCGGAGCCCACTATTGACATGGAGGACTGTCCGCAGCAGTGGTGGTCCGACCATGAAGGGGCACACAGCATGATGGCCTGCCTTGCACGCAAGTACTTGGCAACACCTGCCACATCCGTACCATGCGAGAGATTGTTCTCACTGTCTGGGCATGTTGTTAATAAGAAGCGAGCCTCCCTCTCATCCGAAAATGTCAACAGGCTTGTCTGTTTGAGCAACTGGCTCAGTGCAAAGAAAAAGAACTAAGTGTACTGTATACTTTTGTCTTGTTTTGCCTTTGTCGTCTTTCCATGTTAATTTTGTCTGTTAAAAAAAGACAAGAGAAGGAGGCTGGGTTGTTCAGCCTCTGCTGAATACTACAGAACAGCTGTTTACAGGCTATAGACAAACTGCACTATATTGAGTCCTGTCTGTATTACACTCCCCACTGTTTCATGCGCACTTTATTCATAGTTTTAATTTATTTTGTGCATCGCACTGTTTGTTTTGAATTGGATGCAAATGCAATGCATGAGGGTCATCCTTTTGTGTTAATGGCTGCTTAAACAAAATGGGGATGAATAGTTCAAGTGTCAAGTTCTGTTGAACACACTACGTTGTGTGTTAGTATTAGTAGTAAGCATTACTATGCCTGAGTTTATGATTTCAGCATTTCTTTTACTTGAAGAATTTCTTTTTCTTGAAGATTCTGGACAGTATTTTTCATTGTTACAATAATAATAAAAACATGCATTTGCATAAAGCAAGCATTTGTCTACTCCCATGTTCATTTAAGAGTATTAAAAACTTGAAAAATATCTGCTTTAAGGTAGATTTCGAAAATTAGAACGTATAAAAAATATGCGATTAATTTGCGATTAATCATAATTAACTATGGACAATCATGCGATTAATCAGATTAAATATTTTAATCGATTGACAGCCCTAGTCTAGACACATGGAGTGTTTGGTTTCTTTCTGAAGGGGAGTGCCTCGAAACCGGCAGTTTCTGACGGTTGTTAACAGCGGCGGGCACATACATTTTGAGGGGCAGGTGCTCAAGTTAAAGTTGTTCTGTGCAAATTTCCAAAAAACGACTTTTAGCAGCCTCTGCTGGTCATTACCGTCACTGCAGGCCGTTCGTTTATCCTCTGTTACCCAGAATTCCATTCGTTTTCACCGGAAGACGGAAGTGTTTCAAAAAGCGTTCTTTTAATTGTTTTATACGATCTGTGGATCGTTTCTCTTAGCCAGTGGAGCTTTAGTTACCGTGAGCTGTGTTTTCTTTTTCTGTTTTTTTTCGTTCTTCAAATCATACAATCTCTTAAAATCAGCGTGAGTTTCCTTTTGTTATTAGCGCGGTAGTTCCTGGCCAAAAAGAAAACCGGCGCGGTAGTTCCTGGCCAAACAGGAACCCCTTGGATTTCCGCTTCCATTTCCGGCCACATTGCGTCATTTTCGAGGGAACGTCATGCTCGACGGCGTTCAATAGAAAATATATAAATAAAAGGCTTTCGGGGGTGAAATTCATGGAGTGGGTGTTGTGAAACATTTGCCACTCACAAAAGATATACAATTTAACTTTAGTTTTACTGAAAACGTTACCTAGTATTACTTTAAAAAAAGGGCACCTTGCCAAAAATAGCCAATCTACAAGCCCACAACGCCTCGCAGCGCGAGGCGTTGTGGGCTTGTAGATCGGCTATTTTTGGCTAAAGTTCTCCTCAGAAAAGGGATGCTAGGTTTCGAGTGGTTATGGTAAAAAGAGAAATCATATCACATAAAGATTTGGCGGACCCCCTGTAGTAACTCTGAGGACCCCCTAGGGGTCCCAGACCCCCTGTTGAAGACCCCTGCTGTAAACTGAAAGGGCACTTCTGGTCAAGAGGGCAAAGGGCAGGTGCTCTAGCACCACCTAGAGTCTATCTGTGCACGTCCCTGGTCGTTAACAGCGGCGGGAGAAGTAATCCGATGTTTTACTTAAGTAAAAGTACCACAATAGAAGAAAAAGTCCCGTTTTAGCATTTTTACTATAAAGTATTGCTGTGAAATATACTTACATTACCAAAGTGAAACTACAAAAAAGATCTACAAGCTCACAATGTGAACTTGTAGATCTGTTTTGTAGTTCAGCTGTTTTGAAATAGCAAAAGTATCAAATAGGTCTTAAGTGGTTAATGTGTGTAAATAATCAAAATCTGCAAAGTAACTAGTAACTAAAGATGTCAAATAACTGACGTAAAAAAAAAAGGATACAAATTTGTCTTGGAAACGTAGCGGAGTAGAAGTTTAAAGTATATATATATTTTAAATACTCCAGTACCTCAAAATTGTACTTAAGTGCAGAACTTGTTCCTTTCCACCACTAGTCACTATAGGTTAACCACTTAATCTCCATATGGTTGAGCGGTCGCTAAAAATAGCCGATCGACAAGCTCACAATGCGACGAGTTACGTCGCATTGTGAGCTTGTCGATCTGCTATTTTCAGCGAAAGCTTTCCCCATTCAATGAGCAGGGTAATCGGGTGACAGATTACATACTGTAATATACACAGACACGCACGCACACACGCACACGCTCACATACACATGCACACATACACACACACACACACACACACAGACACACACACACACACACACACACACACACACACACACACACACACACACACACACACACACACACACACACACACAGACACACACACACACACACACACACACACACACACACACACACACACACACACACACACACACACACACACACACACACACACACACACACACACACACACACACACACATTTCAATGTCTTTATTTTAGTCCACATTTATAATTATATTACAAGGGCAGACATATTGTTCAGTTGCTTTTGATCTCCCACTCACTTGAGTGGGAGATCTCGTGGCGAGGTGTTGTGAGCTTGTAGATCGGCTATTTTCGATTTTTTTTACACGTTTTATTCTTACAATAATACAAAGGAACGGTGTTTGGACATACACGGTTTCCACAACGATGAGATGAATGGCTTATCATGGGAATGCAGGCTCGTGTCACTGACACGGCTATAGCTGGGAACTCTGTCATGCAGGAGCCGGCGGTAATGATCACCATGAAAGGGCCCCCGCGTGGCCCTTATACCGTCACCACAGCGGGGCCACGCGGCGTAGCAGCCCACTACCAGCATGTTGTTCCACAGCCTTTTCATTATGGCAGGAATTCAGTAGATATATAGAATAAATAAAACAAATATCTCTCTTTTGCTCAGTGGTGGAAGAAGGTGCAATACCACAATGTAGGACATTAACAGAATAATATAATATTCGATTATCAAACGGTCCCCGGACGCACTTTGAGAACCAATGATCTAACCATTCAGCTATGGCCTCCCTAAAAACACTTTGTCATGTATTGTGCGCGCGCACGCATGCACGCACGCACGCACGAACGCACGCGCACACACACACACACACATGCACACGCACACGCACACGCACACGCACACGCACACGCACACGCACACGCACACGCACACGCACACACACTGAACTGAACTGAAAAAGGCCAGTCGAACCATCTGTCTCATCTCAGAGTTTGTTCTCTGAGAGTTTTTTGAGTGCAACAATAACAGATCAGCTTTGCCCGAAGGCTCCTCTCTCTCTCTCTCTCTCCCTCTCTCTCTCTCTCTCTCTCTCTCTCTCTCTCTCTCTCTCTCTCTCTCTCTCTCTCTCTCTGTCTCTCTCTCTCTCTCTCTCTCTCTCTCTCTCTGTCTCTGTCTCTGTCTCTCTCTCTCTGTCTCTCTCTCTCTGTCTCTCTCTCTCTCTCTCTCTCTCTCTCTGTCTCTCTCTCTCTCTCTCTCTCTCTCTCTCTCTCTCTCTCTCTCTCTCTCTCTCTCTCTCTGTCTCTCTCTCTCTCTCTCTCTCTCTCTCTCTCTCTCTCTCTCTCTCTCTCTCTCTCTCTCTCTCTCTCTCTCTCTCTCTCTCTCTCTCTCTCTCTCTCTCTCTCTCTCTCTCTCTCTCTCTCTCTCTCTCTCTCTCTCTCTCTCTCTCTCTCTCTCTCTCTCTCTCTCTCTCTCTTTAACACATTAACTCCGGGGACACATCTGTGTCATTTTAGATTTTTTAGCTATAACCATTCTTTTATACAAGTTCATAGCGCGACACTCTGTGCCGCGCTATGAACTTGTATATCTGCTATTTCCTATCAGCAGATATACAAGTTATATATATACAAGTTATATATATACAAGTTATATATATACAAGTTCAAGTTGTAAGTGCTACTTGCTATCTGTTATTATGAGCTTGGAGATATGCTATTTAATTTGTTTTAATCGCAAACTTTTGTAACTCAAATCTTTTCTTCTGGGGGTCCCTGGAACAACATATTTTGAGAGGGGGGTGGGGGGGGGGGGGTTCGCAGCCAAATAGATATAATTTTGGGAGGTCCTTGTCATGAAAAATGTTTTAAGCACCAGTGATATACAGCAACATCATTTTTTTTCCCAGAAAACTGATTTAGAAGACATTTGTAGAATCCCTGTAGAAGTAACCCTTTGAGTTACAAATGTTCGCTTTAAAAAAAAAAAAAAAAAAAAAATATATATATATATATATATATATATATATATATATATATATATATATATATATATATATATATATATATATATATATATATATATATATATATATATATATATATATATATATATATCCAAAGATTTGCACAAATGTTCACGATTTTTCAAAAAAAAAATAGCAGATCTACAAGCTCATAGCGCGGCACTCGGTGCCGCGCTATGAGCTTGTAGATCTGCTATTTTTGAATAGCCCAGAGACATCTAAAAATGACACAGGTGCTTTCCCGGTCTTAATGGGTTAACGATGATGTCTTGCTCCCATGGATGGCTTCTGATTCAATTATACTGCACTGTATTTGGCGGTGTTGCACTTATTGACCCCCCCCCCCTCCCCCTAAACAAGCAATAAAAGGGTCAGCAATATCGCTGTGCAATATCTTTATAAAGTGAAGGATTTGATGCGTTGTGGTGATTCAAAGCACACACAGTTGTAGTCTATATATATATATATCAGGAGTCTTCAACAGGGGGGGGCTCCGGGACCACTAGGGGGTCCTCAGAGTTACTACAGGTATGATGTATAATGATTTAACAGTATGTTAATAATACAATGTACTTTACATTGTGTCTCCCTGCTCTTCTATTGAGACATTTAGATCGTGTCAAAGGTCACATAGCCCCTTTCGGGACCCTGTTTACCCTTTTTTTGTATTTGGGAAGGCAGGTATCCAGGGTCCCTTGACGCTCAAACCACTCGCTCTCGTACTCGCGGCTTCCACTGTCTGGTCTCGGGCTAATAGCTCGTCGCTTAGAAGTTGCCGAGATTTCTCAAAGGTACCCAGAGCTGCAGTGGTAGCGCACCCAGAAAGATGCATTCATCCGCACGGATCGGCGATGCCGTTTAACATTTTTAATCATTTAGTAAAACTTAAGCTCCTCTCTCACTCTCTCTGCTCCACTGTCCATGTCCCGCCTCCCCGCGTTGTGACTGACAAGCTGCGGGTCCTACGTTGCTGCCTCTGATTGGCGAGCTCCTACATGCTTGCGTGACAATCACAACGCGGGGAGGCGGGACATGGGAAGTGGAGCAGAGTGCGAGAGAGGAGCTTAAGTTTTACTAAATTATTAAAAATGTTAAACGGAAAAAAAAAAAGAAAAAAAAAGGTAAACAGGGTCCCGAAAGGGGCCTCAACATTTTACCAGATGGTCAAGATTCAATTTATCCCCTGAGCAAGTAGGCAGGCTCTATTAGCTCAATGGTAAAATACGTTCAGGGACGTCGGTGTCGCGGTCCGCTCCTCAGGTCGTGGACTGTGACTTTATTATTTGGACCTTGAATGCCCTTATATGGTGTTGGACTCCTAAGGGCTGTTCTTTAGGCCTGTTTAGGTCGTTGTTCGTTATGTTCCTGCCTTGGTTTTCTGTACTCTTGTTTTGTAGTAGTGTTTCCTGTCTGCCCTAGTTGTTGCTACCTGTCTTGTCTCACCAGTATGTCGTTGCAGTTGTAGTTCACCTGTGTCTTGTTCTGTTCCAGCCAATCATGTGTTCAGGCTTCAGTTCCCTGTTGGTTTGTTGTATATGGTCGTGTGAGTTCATGCCTCATTGTTACCTTGTATTTAGTTAACTTAGCTTTCCCAGTTTAGTTCTCGCCCTACTCCCTCCTTATTCTGACTGCCTACCTGTGTATTGACTTTGCTTGTACCTGGACTTTGATTACTGCCTACTACCTCTTGGTTGGTGTTAATACACACTTTAATTTGAGCTACGCTGCCTCTGCCTCTCATGTTGCTCTTGGGTCCTACACCTCCCTGCCTCGCACCGTGACAGTCGGCTATTTTCAGCAAAGAGGTTTGGTGTAGAAGGAAAAAGGTGCAGACCAAGTACAGAGCCAAGGGTCAAGTTTACTTAGTATTGACGGTTTTAGTGGTTAAATGTCTGAAAATACACATTAACATGCATCATGCACAAGTCTATGAAGCTATCTATTTAATATGAAAAAAAGCACAATTTTAAAAATATAGTGGGGGTCCCTGCTTCATCTCTCTCTGCTAAGGGGTCCTCGGGCCTGCAGTAGTCTATATGATTGCATGCATGTGTGTATACTGCAGCCGACACAATTTGAATCCCTTGAGGCTGAACTTTTTGATCAGGGATTGATTTGCAAAGACAAACAGAAGGTAAACATTTCTGTAACCACTTAAGCCCGATATACCAAGGGCCCTCAAACCTTTTCAAGTCATGGAGCCCCAAATTGATATGTATTTGGCCGTGGACCCCATTGGAGAAGATTTATGTTAAAAAATAAATATATATTGACAATTTCTATATTTTTTAAATGTACAAAAATAAATAGCGCATGTACAAGCTTGCAGCATGACATGAAGTGACACACTGTGAGCTTGTAGATCTGCTCTTTTGACTAGCCAACTTGTAAATGATTGCCGCTATATAAATTACATTTGCTTGGGTCCCCAGACCTCACTTTGACAATCAACGATATATATACTATAGATAGATATCAGTGTAGAGAGTGAAACCTATCATCTGAATTGTCATTCTTATACATTCTCACATTGAGAAGAAGCTTATTTTCCTAATTGTAAACCCAACTCTGTTTTAACCATAGAACAACCATTTATCTTGTGTGTGTGTGTGTGTGTGTGAGAGAGAGAGAGAGAGAGAGAGAGAGAGAGAGAGAGAGAGAGAGAGAGAGAGAGAGAGAGAGAGAGAGAGAGAGAGAGAGAGAGAGAGAGAGAGAGAGAGAGAGAGAGAGAGAGAGAGAGAGAGAGAGAGAGAGAGAGAGAGAGAGAGAGAGAGAGAGAGAGAGAGAGAGAGAGAGAGGGAGGCTCAATAATGTAGCCGGAGAAAAAGGAAATACAAACTAGAAAAAGTGCTCCTCGGAGCACAGGTCTCCGCCAGGTCAGGTAGGCTACTGTGGCCTCCTGGTGGCGCTATAATAGGCCAACGTGAAAAGGGTGCCATTTCTTCTTAGGCCTTGCACGACAATCGGACACTGACTGCATTCATGATTTGAGGCATTTTGTCAAAAACATGTGTTTTGCTGAATTAGACCTGTTGGTGGCGCTATAACAGGCCAATGTTAAAAGGGTGGCATTTGTTCCTCAACATAGTGTGAATGTGCGTGCAAAGTTTGAGCGCAATTGGACGGTGCGTTCATGATTTGCAGAATTTTGTTCAAAACAAGCCAATAATGCAAACTTTAGATGTCAATCTTAGCCAATCAGTATGGAGTATGAAAAATCAAACACATCCGTCGTGATCACATGACTATAGAGATCATGTGTACCGATTTGCGTGAAATTTGGATACAATTGGAAGGAGTAGTATAAAAAAATGTGTTTTACACAAGTCGGCCTCCTGGTGGCGCTATAAAAGGCAGATGTGAAAAATGCAGGGCAAAGGTTTTTCCTTGACCTATAGGGAGTGTGCATACAAAGTTTTACACAGATCGGTGCAATTATAGGTAAAAACACGAATCGGCCTGTTATAGCGCCACCATGAGGCTGATTTAAAAATGTTCAAATGGTAGTTCTTCCTCGGCCTAATGGGAATGTGCTTGCAAAATTTCTCGGAAAGTGCATGCTGTGTTCATGATTTGAGGCATTTTGTTCAAAACGGAGCACTCCTGCAAACTTTGGAAGACATTTTTAGCCAATCAGGATGGAATATGAGAAATCTGAAAGACCCGTTTCGTTTAATGACTGTAGAGATACTGTGTACCGATTTGTGGGATTTTTGGACAAAATCTGTAGGAGTACTGTCAAAAAATGTGTTTTGCACAAATCGGCCTCCTGGTGGCGCTATAACAGGCCCCTGTGAAAAATTTGGGGCAGAGGTTCTGCTCTGGTATCCAGGGACTGTGTGTGCACAGTTTGGCTGCGAGCAAGCCAACGGTGCCGGAGATTAGCTGTACACAGACAGATCGAATGACGGACGGACACACGGACGGACACACGGACACACGGACGGACGGACAGGGGGTAAAACATACTCTCTCGCCATGCCTTTCGGCCTGGCGGAGACAATAATTGTTGTTTGAGCAGGATGCTGAGAGCATCATATCTACAGTATTTATGCATACATAGAGGCAGGAGTTAAACTGCCGTTGGAACGGACGGTGAGATACAGAATATACAAGAGCCTTTCTCACACATCTGGACGGCCCGCTGTGTGTGTGTGTGTGTGTGTGTGTGTGTGTGTGTGTGTGTGTGTGTGTGTGTGTGTGTGTGTGTGTGTGGTGGGGGGGGTTGGGGGTTTGCTTAGTTAAAATATGTGATTTTGAGTGTGAAATGTGGGTAATCTTTCACGGTCAATGCTGATGTGGTATTGTGGTACAGACAGACAGACAGGCAGGCAGACAGACAGACAGACAGACAGACAGGCAGAACTGGGGTCATTAGCAGTTGAGAAGCAGCTATTGCCAAATGCTCTGAGGGTGTGATGGAGATGAACCCAGCACCATCTGGGCCACTGGAGGCTATATAAGCTTGAAAGAAGTCCCCCCCCCCTTCTCTCTCTCTCTCTGTACAGTAGGCGACTCTCCGGACGAACGCCGGACGACATCGTCCAAAAGATAAATAAATTCCATGTTTTCAACATCGTCCCCCCGCCCACTTTTCAACCGTCGTCTCTTCGCCCAGCTATCGCCAGTAGTTTCCGGCTCTCATAGACGAATAACGCACTTCCGGAGAATAGTATCCTGAATCGCCCGCTGTTAAAACGCACCGTGAGGGTAATTGATTTAAAAGAGGACATGATTGCTTACAGTGTCACGCATGGCTTTGACTAAACAGATTGACATGAAATGATGAATGAATGAATGAAGGAAGAGAAGTAAGGAGTGAGGGATTGAAGTTAAGTGTGTCAGAGTTAATGGGGACACGATCATTCAGAATGATCTCTTTATAGCAGTAGTAGTTCTCAACCCTTTCTGGATCCTGGCCCGCTTCAAAATCTCAAAGAGCCCCCCATCTTTTTTCTTTTTTTCCCCCACGATTTTTGTAACCCATTTTTTCACCCAATTGTCTAAGTAATCCTGGGCGCTACACTCCCTCGGCCAGCCTAGGGAGAGCCTAGAGCCGAGCTCATGCCTCCTTCAATGCATGAGAGCTAGCAAGCCGCTTCTTATCACCTGACAGGGGAGAGTTTAGGACCCCGGTAGGACGTAGCGCATGGAAGGAACACATTATTCCAACCAGTTCCTCTCCCCTCCATCAGGCGCCCTAGCTGACCAGGGGGAGGCAGTATAGAGACCTGGATTACTGCATGTTTTTTGTGAGGGTACCTACCCTAGGGCACATCATGCAAACTCCACACAGAGAGGCCCTTCTGCCACCCATCTGACCACATAACAAGGCAGCCATTCGTCTGGCATGCTAAGTGGTCAGATGAGTGGGCCGCGTGCATTTTCAGAGCGTGTTTATTTTAACGATCAACAATCAATGATGTTGCGGTTTATATAAGTGGAACTAACATGCAGCTGTAGTATATAAGCTATTATTGATTGGTATCCCATTTTCATTCAATTTTAAAGTAAAAGTACCATGATTGTTTTTCACATATTTATATTTATGTTATATTATCATTAACATCATAGTGTTTTGCCAATTATTTGGGGATCCACATGCAACGTCCTCATGGCTCACAGGATGCTTTTATATTGTAGCTATTTGTTGAAGTGACTTGATCTTGAAATAAAATAACAATCAGGTTGAATTAATGCTGACTTTAGACCACATGGCTTACCTGAGAAATGCATCATGGGAACTGTAGGCACAAAGCAGGAACTATGTTCTATATAGATTGTGATAATAAGTGAACATAACAAATGCACATCAACAAGATCTACTATTACATACAGCCACTGTTTCAGCACCACGGATAGTTCAATAGAAGGTCCAACCACTGTTTCAGCACCATGGACAGCTCAGCACTGGCCGCGCTACTGTTTCAGCACCATGGACAGTTCAATACAGGCCCAACCACTGTTTCAGCACCACGGACAGTTCAGCACTGGCCTCGCTACTGTTTCAGCACCATGGACAGTTCAATACAGGCCCAACCACTGTTTCAGCACCACGGACAGTTCAGCACTGGCCTCGCTACTGTTTCAGCACCAAGGACAGTTCAGTACTGGCCACGCTACTGTTTCAGCACCATGGACAGTTCAGCACTGGCCTCGCTACTGTTTCAGCACCAAGGACAGTTCAGCACTGGCCCCGCTACTGTTTCAGCACCATGGACAGTTCAGTACTGGCCCCGCTACTGTTTCAGCACCATGGACAGCTCACTGACCATTGTTTCAGCTCAAAGGACAGTTAAGCAGTGGTGGGAAAAGTACTCAAATGTTTTGCTTAAGTAAAAGTATCAATACTACAA
Organism: Gymnoscopelus microlampas; assembly: GCF_963454915.1. Taxonomy (NCBI): domain Eukaryota; kingdom Metazoa; phylum Chordata; class Actinopteri; order Myctophiformes; family Myctophidae; genus Gymnoscopelus; species Gymnoscopelus microlampas. Next base: position 1,555,989 of record NC_139960.1, read on the forward strand.
TGTAGAAATACTCTGTTACAAGTAAAAGTCCAGAATTAAAAATGTACTTGAGTAAAAGTACAAAAGTATTGGTATCCAAATGTACTTAAAGTACCAAAAGTAAAAGAACAAAAATGTTTGAAAATAGCAGATCTACAAGCTCACGACGCGTCGCATCGCGACGCGTTGTGAGCTTGTAGATCTGCTATTTTCAAATAGCCTATGTATAAAATAAGGCTAAAGTGGTTAATGTGTGTTTTATAATGTAATAATGTATATCTGCAAAGTAACTAGTAACTAAAGTGTTCCAATAATCGTAGTGGAGTAAAAGTACAATATTTGCCTCTGAGATGTAGTGGAGTAGAAGTAAAAGTATAGACAATTGGAAATACTCCAGTAAAGTAAAAGTACCTCAAAACTGTACTTAAGTACAGTACTTGAGTAAATGTACTTAGCTAGCTTACACCACTGCGGCTAAGCACTGCAGCACATTGCTTGTTGTACGGAGCTCCATGTGGATCTCTCACGTCATGGAGTCATGCTTTACTTCTTTAGCCTATACTGCTTTAGCGCCTGCACCTCAAACGCCTCCCAGGCAATGGGAAGCAATCAACGTCTTCCCAGACAATGGGAAGCAGGCGATTTCCATTGGGTAGACTTTCAAATCACTTCCAAAGCCCCGTTCTGCCAGCTGTCTCCATAGCGTGCTACAGTAGTCATTAGACTATTAGATTGAATGCCACTTCCGACGTTGTTGTTTTTGTCTTCTCTGAAACGCGTTGCAAGTCATTTGATGATGTTATGCATAGTTTTTGTCAGGTTAGGATTAAGGTTAGGTTTAGGCATAGTTTTTGTTTAGGTAAATGTTAGGATTAAGGTTAGGGTTCAGCATAGTTGCAGAAACGCAAGGGCAACGATTCTGGCCAATCACAGTGGGCCTTTGCTGAAGCAGTATAGGTTGTCAAATGATGCGACTACATGTGATCAGTCCACAACATTAAAGTGGGGTCCAGGGATCCTCTGGGTTCTTTGAGGATGGATGGCCACATGAAGTCCAAGATCCACATGGGAGCCACACTGTTCCCATCTAGATCTTGAGATCCACATGATCAGATTTATTTATTTATTTTTGCTCACTCTGATGTTCCACGTTGTCCTCCGTCCTCACAGGTCGGTGAAGGGAAAACGAGAGGACGATAAAGATTCCCAACAGTGAATTTGTCATTGCTGATGAAACCACAGTCTCTACTAGACTGGGATTGATTATTTTTCATACCAGATTTCAGAGGTCATTTCAGAAAAAAAATATATATAGTGTGGCAAAAAGAAGTTACCACATTTCCAAAATAGTGGATCTACAAGATCAGAACACGTCATGAGCTTGTAGATCCACTGTATATTTCTGGTATTGATCGGGGATAGAAAATGTTTGAAACATGTTCACCTAAGATGGCATTCCCAAAATAGAGCCAGGTTGAAAGACAGTGGTTTATAAATAATAATAATAATAATAATAATAAGGGTAATAATAATAATAATAATAATAATAATAATAATAATAATAATAAGGGTAATAATAATAATAATAATAATAATAAACTTTCATGACATGAAATGCAGCTCAAAGTGCTTTACAGAGCAATAATACAATTACAGTTGCAACCAATTTAACAACAAAGCAAAAGCATAACAACATCAAAATAACAGCAAAAGGCAGTGAATGTATCATTGTATGATTGTATTGATTGATTGTATGAATGTATGATTGCAGACAAGAAAACACATATCTTTAACACATGCAGATAGACAGGCATGGATTGAGAAGCACTACAACATTGATCTGAAATCAGATTAATCAGCAGACATGTTCAGACTTGGGGAAAATATTATGCATAAGAGAGCCGAGTTTGAGATGAAATATGAACACTAAGGGGCTGGCAATTACCGTCCGCTGAGTCCCACATGACATCCCAGCCAGACTCACAGAGAAGGTGTCTGTTAGTTAGCCCTTTAAGACCTGGAACGCATCTGTGTCACTTTAGATTTCTTTGGCTATTTTTGAAAAATCGTGAAAAAATATTTTTGGGGCGGTGTAACCGCCCCCTATAAGTGAGTTTTGGACATTGACCAATCCTGCACCGTGATTGGCCAATAGTCTACAACGCAGTCTACACCCCTAACCCTTCCACAGTCAATGCAAATCTATACTTTTGCAAAGTCAGCCAATCACATTACAGCTAGTTCATCACCACTAGCTGTAATGTGATTGGCTGACTTTGCAAATTCAGGACTGTGATTGGCTAGCGAAACACATGACACATGTGCAGCCCTATGAATAGCAGTATGGACTTAAAAAAAAGTCAATTGTCCTTTTTTTTAAGTGAGTCATGTTGTGATGACCACACACCGCCCACTTCACACTGGGTGTGATTTTTTGGGGCGGTGTAGCCGCCCCCTATAAGTGAGTTTTGGACACCGACCAAAAAATTTGTGTACCCCCTAACCCTTCCATTGTTAATGCAAATCGATACTTTTTTTCATATCAGCCAATCACATTACAGCTAGTGTCATCACCACTAACTGTAATGTGATTGGCTGACTTTGCAAATTCAGGACTGTGATTGGCTAGCGAAACACATGTGCAGCCCTATGAATAGCAGTATGGACTTAAAAAAAAGTCATTTATCCTTTTTTTAAAGTGAGTCATGTTGTGATGACCACACACCGCCCACTTCACACTGGGTGTGATTTTTACATTATTTTTGAAAAACTGTTTTTTTTAAGAATCGCCTTAGGTCTTAAAGGGTTAGGATAAATATTTTTCCGTCTGAGGTTGGGACGCGGAACGGCGGAACAGATGTCTGTTTAAATGTCATGTGTGTCGCTGACATTTCCTTCCCCGGACTCGCCGGCCCCGCTCGGGTTTCTGCTCGCCGTCATTAAGGCGATGCCGGTTGACTCACAGCCTCTGTGTTGTGAATAAATATGCTCTAATTGATAGCCGACTGCGCTTCGCTTTAACGAGCTGCGGAGCTGTTGCCCACGAGCGAGCCTTCGGCTGTGCGTGTGCGTGTGTATGTGTGTGTGTGTATGCGTGTGTGTGTGTGTGTGTGTGTGTGTGTGTGTGTGTGTGTGTGTGTGTGTGTGTGTGTGTGTGTGTGCGTGTGTGTGTGCGTGTTGCCATAACTCTATATGGTGCAAAGCGATTGATACGTACTCAAGCAAAGTAAAAGTAGCTCAAAATTGTATTTACATTTCAGCACTGCTCACCGTTACCGCACACCCGTGTGTGTGTGTGTGTGTGTGTGTGTGTGTGTGTGTGTGTGTGTGTGTGTGTGTGTGTGTGTGTGTGTGTGTGTGTGTGTGTGTGTGTGTGTGTGTGTGTGTGTGTGTGTGTGTGTGTGTGTGTGTGTGTGTGTGTGTGTGTTAGTGTGTGTGTGCGTGTGTGTCGGTGATGCTCCCTCTACTGGTCTTATTAATCACGCACGGCTGAATATGCTGACCTTTCCCGGAACCCCGCCCTCCGGGAAAAGGGAAGGCGCCATGGCTCACCTCCATGTCCGCTAACATCAGCCCCTAGCCTGGCCGCCGGAGCCCCCACCAGCCCCTAGCCTGCTGCCCCGCACACAGCCCCCACCAGCCCCTAGCCTGCTGCCCCGCACACAGCCCCGGCATGACACACACATTGATCATTTAGGAAGCCTGGATGTGTGTTTGTGTGTGTGTGTGTGTGTGTGTGTGTGTGTGTGTGTGTGTGTGTGTGTGTGTGTGTGTGTGTGTGTGTGTGTGTGTGTGTGTGTGTGTGTGTGTGTGTGTGTGTGTGTGTGTGTGTGTGTGTGTGTGTGTGTGCAATTCCATGTGCACACATGTCCATGTGCGTTCGCTGACATCAAGTTGATGGAGACTACTGACTATAATTAGACTCACATCTGGGCCTTAATGAGCAGATCGAGGCTTGCCATTGGTCAAGGCTCAAACTAGCCCACGGCCATTCTCTGATTGGTCCACACATCAGAGCCAGGGACTGGTTGAACTGGTTACCACTGGGAGACATCGGCGTCATTAGCCATGTTTTCAAACACTGAGACATAACACGGTGCATACTGTATGTCTCTACATACTGTATGTCTCTACATACTGTATGTCTCTACATACTGTATGTCTCTACATACTGTATGTCTCTACATACTGTATGTCTCTACATACTGTATGTCTCTACATACTGTATGTCTATACATACTGTATGTCTCTACATACTGTATGTCTCTACATACTGTATGTCTCTACATACTGTATGTATATACATACTGTATGTCTCTACATACTGTATGTCTCTACATACTGTATGTATATACATACTGTATGTCTCTACATACTGTATGTATATACATACTGTATGTCTCTACATACTGTATGTATATACATACTGTATGTCTCTACATACTGTATGTCTCTACATACTGTATGTCTCTACATACTGTATGTATATACATACTGTATGTCTCTACATACTGTATGTCTCTACATACTGTATGTCTCTACATACTGTATGTATATACATACTGTATGTCTCTACATACTGTATGTCTCTACATACTGTATGTATATACATACTGTATGTATATACATACTGTATGTCTCTACATACTGTATGTCTCTACATACTGTATGTCTATACATACTGTATGTCTCTACATACTGTATGTCTCTACATACTGTATGTCTCTACATACTGTATGTCTCTACATACTGTATGTCTCTACATACTGTATGTCTATACATACTGTATGTCTATACATACTGTATGTCTCTACTGTATGTCTCTACATACTGTATGTCTCTACATACTGTATGTCTCTACATACTGTATGTCTCTACATACTGTATGTCTCTACATACTGTATGTATATACATACTGTATGTCTCTACATACTGTATGTCTCTACATACTGTATGTATATACATACTGTATGTCTCTACATACTGTATGTCTCTACATACTGTATGTCTCTACATACTGTATGTCTCTACATACTGTACTGACGCGTTGTGAGCTTGTAGATCAGCTATTTTCAGAGCGCAACCAAGCATAGCATGACTTCTACTGGATCTCTTCTCCACTCGTACCTCACTAACATTTTAGTCTCGTTTTTATTTGTTGACGAAATTGTCAATATATTTAGTCTTAGTTTTAGTCATCACAGCTTAGTTTTTATCGAGTTTTCGTCTGTGTAAAGCGGTTGTCGACGAACATTTTCCGTCACAGTTTTAGTCGACGAAATCAACACTGTCCTGTACAGAGATATATGGTCTCTGCAGGGTGGAAACCTCAATATGTCTGAAACTGTTACTTTTCAGGATTCAAATTCAAAATGATCAAAAGCAGCAGATCTACAAACTCGAAACGTGACGCGGCGCGACACGTTTCAAGCTTGTAGATCTGATACTTTTGCTACTTTTGTGTGACACTGTAGTGTGATCAAGAAGGCCGTTAATTAATTAACAACAACAAAAACACACACACTAAAGGTTAGAATATGGAGATGAGAGGTTTATGCCCGACAGCACAAGAATATGGTTTCTGCCCAACATTGACAATAAGCAGCAATCCATTACACTGAACTGACAAAGTGCAAAGAAAGGAACGGCTGAGTGCCTCCACTTGATGATAAGTGCATCCAATGATTGAGTTTAGAGGAATGTCAGCCGTGGAGTTACTGCTGTCGCTGGATGCGGTGAGAAAACAAACAGGCATTACTCTCAAGGAGAGAGTTGGAGAACAGCAGAGGGGAAAGAAAATATAAATAAACACACATTAAAGACAACATCAAAGAGTGCGTGTTTGAACACGGGGCAACCGACATTATGCAAAATCGTAATTTAATTTAGATTATTATTCAAGGATGAAAAGGGGTTGAGAAACGAGGCTTTGCTAAATCAGGGGGTCTCGTGTTTTTCTGGAGCGTTTGCCGCTTCCCTCACGGACGTTTCAATCAGTGTTGCATGTCTGCTTATTAATAAGCGACTTTGGGCTGGTTTTTCTGTCAAGTTGCTTGCAGATATTGCGGGTTGCGTTTTTTTTGGGGGCTTGTTTCTAAAGTGTAGTTGCTTATTTAGGCTTATTTTTTTTATGTTGTTTAAACCAATTGCTCCTCAAACATTTTCAAATCAAGGACGCCGCGACGCGTTGTGAGCTTGCCGATCAGATCGGCTATGTTCAAATATCCGATGCATATAGCTTTAAAGTGCTCATGTGGCCTATAGTGGCTTCTTTTGGGCTTGCTTTCATAGACCTGGTTGCTTGTTTCTCTCGCAAGATCTGGCAACGCTGGTTTCAATAAACATGCTTAGAGAAGAGCAATATTAGTTTACTCACAGGAACAGCTGCAAATGGCATCTTTATTGTGAGCCAGTCGGGCCCCTTGCATGGAGCCAAAACTGAACAGAAGTTAAAAAGGACGACCACGGTTTATGCCCCGATGACTTTGGCCATTTTTCATATTTATTGAGTTTCCCCACGAGGCGATCCTGAACCCGTGGCCCTACAATTAGGTCTTTGGCAATGTGGGCCACGTGCTAATTGCTCCCGTTGCACCTGTTGTTTTGTATGGCTAAACGGTGATGAAACATGCTGCAAGACACACCGCCTGGCCTTCAGCAGGTCTGATGCTGCGTTCACACACTGGCAGATACAAAAGATGCAAAGTTAAGCCACACAGCATATATGTGCAGCTTTGCGCCTTTGTAGCTGAAGTTGAAACCAGCTCAACATGTTTGTACAGGGACGTGCACAGATAGACTCTAGGTGGTGCTAGAGCACCTGCCCTTTGCCCTCTTGACCAGAAGTGCCCTTTTGAAAAAAAAGAAAAAAGAGGGTCCTCAGAGTTACTACAGGGGGTCCGCCAAATCTTTATGTGATATGATTTTTCTTTTTACCATAACCACTCGAAACCTAGCATCCCTTTTCTGAGGAGAACTTTAGCCAAAAATAGCAGATCTACAAGCCCACAACGCCTCGCACTGCGAGGCGTTGTGGGCTTGTAGATCGGCTATTTTTGGCAAAGAGGTATAGGTGTAGAGGGAAAGAAAAAAGAGCAGACCAAGTAAACAAAAAATATATAATTTACTTGAGCACCTGCCCCTCCAAATGTCTGTGCACGCCACTGTGTTTGTAGCTTTGTAACTGTTGTAGCTTTTGTAGCAGCTACAAACGTTGGATGTATCTTTATCTGTATCTATATCTTCATATTGCTGGCTCCCATTGAAACATAATGGTAGCCTGTATCTTTGTAGCTACCAGTGTGAACATAGCATAAAGTCTTTATCGGTATTGGACGGATTCAGCATTTTTATCCGCAACTTCCACGGCTTCCATCTTAAGAGTGCGTTCATGCTGTGAGTATACGCAACGAGTCAAATCTCTGGTGTTTATTTAACACCCAAGAATTAACCGAGATTGTACCCTTATGGGTCCACTTGGTTCCATTTGTACACACTTTAGAAGCTAGATTATCACTGGGGTTTTTAAGAGAGACACGTTCCAAAGACAAACATGTCGTTGGTCACGTATGCCTGTGGTTGGCAGACCTCAGAGCTGACTTGGTCGGTCCCACAGCCCTGCTGGTTGTGGCACCGACTTCACCTTGCCCGCAGCCCCTAAAGCATCTGCCGGGCTAAGTTTGGCATAGAAGAAACCCCCCCTATCCCCCTCAACCCTACACACACACACACACACACACACACACACACACACACACACACACACACACACACACACACACACACACACACACACACACACACACACACACACACACACACGTTTGTATTACAATGCTTGTGAGGACGTCAACATTTTAGGACTCGTTTCTACGAATGCCATTTTTGCAATTCTTTGCCATTTCTTTGGCCTAAAGCCAAAACATTGCAGATCTACAAGTTGTGAGCTTGTATAAATGTCTAATCTGGGACGTTTGTGTGTGTGTGTGTGTGTGTGTGTGTGTGTGTGTGTGTGTGTGTGTGTGTGTGTGTGTGTGTGTGTGCGCGTGTGCGTGCGCGTCTAAATGTACTGTCTGTCTGCCTGAGCCTATATCATCACATAATGTCCTTTTCCTGTCTGTCTGCCTGAGCCTACGTCACATAATGTCCTCTTCCTGTCTGTCTGTGTGTAATGTCCTCTGTCCGCTGGGGCCTACGGAGAGCAGGCGTCTTTGATGTGGGAGTGCGCGCCACAGCAATGGCGGACTTTGCCAATTAACCTTGATGTCACTGTAATTACCGAGTCACTTTAGCAAAAAATGAATTAATTTCCCAAAAGGACCCCAAAACCAAATTACCTCCCCATCTTCCCGAGGAGAGCCAATATGGTGTCTGATAATTAGGGGAGAAAAAGTGAGCCCCATGCCATATTCCTGTCTCGCATTGTGTCTCTTGCTCTGTAATCTGCCCCCCGAGGCAGGGGGGGGGGGGGGGGGGGGGCTAGCCTCATAACTTCCTCTGTGTTCACACCAGTGGAGGAAGAAGTACTCCGAAGTACCAATTACACAAGGTAGAAATACTCTGTTACAAGTGAATGTGCTGTATTCACGATCTTACTTAACAAGTGAAAGTACAAAAGTATGAGCATCAAAATATAATTAAAGTAGCAAAAGTGAAAGCACTCGTTATTGTAGAAGAATATGATTTCAGAATCATATCATGTTATTGTACTATACTTATTGATCGTTAACCACGTAATCACTTCGTACCGCGCTGTGAGCTTATACATGCTATTTTAGATTTTTCTTTCGAAAAATATCGAAAATGTTTGGAATGTTTTATATATTATGAAATATATTTTTGGACAAAATCTTTTCTTCTGGGGGTCCTTGACACGAAACAGTTTGAGAACCACTGCTATAAAGTATCAAGACATGTAAGTAAAAGTTAAGTAAAAACAAATACCTTGAAATTGTAATTAAGTAACCTACACTAGTTGAGGAGATGTGCTAAGTTCCTCTCCACCGTGGTTAACACCGTCACTTTGATCCCTCTGTGAACATCAGGCGATCTCCCTTTGCTTGTGTCTGCTTCACTGTCTTCAGCCGTCTGCCTTCTTGTCACAACATGTGAGGGAAGGGCGCTGTGAGGCAAGCCGTGTTTTTCTTTCAAACTCAATGACGCACATATGTTAAAGGCATAGTGTCTGTCTGTCAGTCTGTCTGTCTGTCTGTCTGTCTGTCTGTCTGTCTGTCTGTCTGTCTGTCTGTCTGTCTGTCTGTCTGTCTGTCTGTCTGTCTGTCTGTCTGTCTGTCTGTCTGTCTGCGTGCGTGCGTGCGTGTGCGTCAGTGGTGTAAAGTAACTAAGTACAATGTTGAGGTACTTGTGCTTTACTGGAGTAATTCCAATTGTCTATGCTTTTACTTCTACTCCACTACATCACAGAGGCAAATATTATACTTTTACTCCACTACAATTATTTGAAAACTTTAGTTACTGGTTACTTTGCAGATTTAAATTATTACATTATAAAACATACTGTACCTTAACCACTTTAGCCCTGTTTATATCTAGGCTATTTGAAAATAGCTGAACATGTTTGAAAATAGCAGATCTACAAGCTCACAACGCGTCACGATGCGACGCGTTGTGAGCTTGTAGATCTGCTATTTTCAAACATATTAGTAGTTTTACTTTTGGTACTTTAAGTACTTTTTGATACCAATACTTTTGTATTTTTTCTCATGTAAATTTTGAATTCCGGACTTTTACTTGTAACAGAGTAGTTCTACATTGCAGTATTGATACTTTTACTTAAGTAAAACATTTGAGTACTTTATTGTCATGTTTACAGATGTAAAGTGGGTGAAATTAATTTTTGTGCAAGCTTTTCTTATTTTTAGAAAAGAAAAAGAAGAGGGAGAGGGACCGGGGAGAGCAAGTAGAAAAACTAAAAAACAAACCAAACACTGGAGACAAAATAAAACCATGTTGAGGAGAGGCAAAGAATCTACATTATGTACACATAGCATAATCCAGATGGTACAGTACTGGCTTTGGGGAAAATATTAAAATATGTAAATATACAGCGTGTACCTCATCGTGGGTACCTCATCAGCATGAATGGGGTTTGACCTCGTTTCCCTAACTCTGCTTTAAAAGAGGACACATTCTACGTAGACCATGTGCAAATGTGCTGTAAATATCACACGTTTTTTCAATAATAGCAGATCTACAAGCTCATAGCGCGGCACTCGGTGCCGCGCTATGAGCTTGTAGATCTGCTATTTTTGAATAGCCCAAAGAAATCTAAAATGACACAGATGCGTTCCTGGATTTAATGGGTTAACTGTGAAGTGACGAATGCCTATTTCATGCTCCGTCGTACCACGGTATCGTACACTGAAAACAGCAGATATACAAGCTCACAACGTCTCACGTCCGCAACGCACTCTGAGCTTGTATTCTGGCTATTTTCAGGTGACACCCATCGTACGACAAAGTATAAACCGCAGCCGTGGAAAATAGTAAAAAAAAAGTACATATACTCAAGTATTGTACTTAAGTACACTTTCATGGTATTTTTTAATTGGAAATTTGAAAAATAACTGATCTACAAGCTCACCACGTGTCGTGATGCGACTTATTGTGAGCTTGTAGATCTGCTGTTTTCAAAGGATTTTCATACATTTTATAAACTTGTGAGATGGGACATTCTACACAGTATTGGTACGCAGGGGCGGCCTTAGTGATCTGAGGGCCCGTTCCAAGAGCTAATATGAGGCCCCCCATATGCACCATTTTTAGAACCATTTATTTAGCGCCCATGTGCGTTTCATTTGCTATCATCAGTAGTCTCACTGTCTGTCACAATTCACCGGCAACAAAACAACAACACCTTGACAGGTCAAAACAAAACACCTGTGATTATTAGCTGCTGCCAACTAGTGGTGTGGAGGCTGAATACTTTTGATTCAATTCTTGTATGAAATTCTTGGACGTCGGCCAAGTTATTATTTTTTTGGGGGCGGGGGGGGGGGGGCGGCTGGAGGTTCGAGGCCCGTTTCACATAGCAAAGGCCGACACTGTTGATACGTTTACTAAAGTTAACGAACAAAAAAAAGGACTTTCTCCATCACTGATAAACCGAGGCTTCACGCTCGTGGCAACAATAAGTACCGAGGACGAAAAGGCAAGCGACAATTTTTTTTTTTCATCGTTCACTTCACTCGTTGTTTTAATCCTCCCGTCCCTCGCTGGGGCTCGGGCAATTAGTATGCAAATTAATAAAATATCACATCATTATTATTAGTCTTTTTTTTTTTTTTTGTCTTCCCTTCCAAGTTGTGAGGAATTGCTCAGGTGGGACCGAGACACAGAACAAGTTTTCTTGGGGACAGACCTTGAGTCAACAGCAGGGGGACGGAGACCAAATTAAAGTAGCAGAAGGGGACACGTTAATTGAAAGTTGCCGCGCGTTGGGTCCCTCGGTCCCCGCGTCCCTCCTCTCTGGTGGAGCCATGGTTCTGTTAATTAGAACAGTATACCAGCAGCATGGACAACACAGGCTGGAATAGGCAAACTTATGTATTCATTCATTCATTCATTCATTCATGTTATTAAACTCTTTACAGTGATATATATACATACATTCATTAACAGTGTTGATTTTGTCAGCACATTTTGATTTAGTTTTAGTCATAGTGTTTTGAATAAAATTCCATTTAGTTTTAGTCATTTTTTAGTCATCTGATATGTTTTAGTTTTAGTCGACTAAATCTACAGTTGATTTAGTCGACTAAAATGTATTTTGTCGGTACCTTGACGGCGTCTTAAAGGCTGATTTTACACTTGAACGTAACACCCGAGTGTAACCAAACATAAAATGACTTGTCTTTTAGTTCTACTGGATCTCTTCTCCACTAGTCCCCTCACTAACATATTTAGTCTTGGTTTTAGTCATCATAGCTTAGTTTGTATTTAGTTGTTATTTAGTTAGTAGAACACTGTTTATTAATTGCAAAAGTTAGAAATGGTCGTGGTCTTGATTTGAAGTCACATCGCCCAGCCATACGACTTCACTTAATGCTACGCTTCATTTCACTTAATGCTACGCTTCCTCTTGCTCTCCTCCCGCGCGCGCAGCGTGTCGTACTGGATCAGACAGGATACGAGCACTGTGACTACTGGTGACTTAACGAGCAGAACCCAACGGCAGGCCATCAATACAGGACACCACACTATACTCTCTCTCTCTCTCTCTCTCTCTCTCTCTCTCTCTCTCTCTCTCTCTCTCTCTCTCTCTCTCTTCTCTCTCTCTCTCTCTCTCTCTCTCTCTCTCTCTCTCTCTCTCTCTCTCTCTCTCTCTCTCTCTCTCTCTCTCGCGCGCGCGCATCGCGGCACGTTTTGAGCTTGTAGATCTGCTATTTTTGGCTTTTTTTTAATCCTGAAAAATGCAAACCTGGTGCTTGAATATGGGGAGAGAGAGAGAGGAGAGAGAGAGAGAGAGGAGAGAGAGAGAGAGAGAGAGAGAGAGAGAGAGAGAGAGAGAGAGAGAGAGAGAGAGAGAGAGAGAGAGAGAGAGAGAGAGAGAGAGAGAGAGAGAGAGAGAGAGAGAGAGAGAGAGAGAGAGAGAGAGAGAGAGAGAGAGAGAGAGAGAGAGCCATACGACTTCACTTAGAGAGAGAGAGAGAGAGAGACATTAAGACATGGACGTAAGGCTCCTGGTGCTACATCATTAGCTGTGTGGTTCTCGGGGGGCCGGCGCCTGACCCCCGCACTGTGCCACAGAGTGTGTGTGTGTGTGTGTGTGTGTGTGTGTGTGTGTGTGTGTGATGTTTCATAGATATCTTTATACAGCACATTTAACATGACCCGGTCAACCAACGTGCTGTACAGGTTAAAGACCAAACGCAAACAATGCAATATACTGTAAAATAAAATATATACATTAGCATACAATGAAATAAACACAAAGACACATTAGCACCAGTTAAAGGGAAAACATGTAGGGCTCCATCAGCGGTCACTGAAAGCCAGGGAGAAGACATTAAGTCTTCAATAAAGATTTTTAAAATAACTATCGACTGGTCAGCTTTGATGTGTATGGGCACATTGTTCCAGAGCCCCTCCGCAAAGGCCCGTCACCCCTGGTTTTTAGCCTGGTCGTTGGCACCTCCAGCAGCAGCTGGTCGGCCGAACTCAAGGCTCTGGTAGTCAGATCTGGTGGGATTCAAACGTGTGAGATTGAGGTTACTAGGCAAGCGCTGCTGCCAGCTAATATCCAATTTAGTGATTCAAGTAGTATATGAAGCTCCAATGTGTGCCTTTTAGTTGCTGTAGTCCTACAGTATAGTGGTGCATTAGGGAGTGAAAATGAGAGAGCGGCAAATAACTGACACCTATCTGTGAGAATGTGTTGAAATAACATGCTAAAGATCTTGGAAAATATATGTTCTGGAAAGGCGTAATTCTCAAGATGGCATCCAATGGCTGCCAGGAGCTTAATAACACACAAAAAAAAAACTAGGAAAATACACCTTTCGGAAAGGCTTCATTTTCAAGGTGGTGTTCGAAATGGCGGCCAAAAGAGAAATTAGTTATTTAACCGGGACCCAAACTATAGTGAAAATAGCAGATCTACAAGCTCACAACACATCGCTTTACGCCGCTTCTTAAAACATATATTTTGGAAATTATTTTATTTATTGTTTTATTTATTGAATCATAATAATCATTTGTCAAGTTTTGAAATTGTTCTTAATGATTGATGAGAAGTTGTGATTTTTTTGGTTTGTCTTTTTAAAATCTTTTGTAATTATAAATAGTTTTTTAAATGTAGGTGAAAAAAGGGTAATAATTACTCGTGACCCATAGAAAGTGGTCCGTGGCCCAAAGATGGGTCTCGACCCACTGTTTGGGAAATACTGTTCTCAGAGGTCCCGCAGCTCGGGAACAAATGAAGCCCTGATTCCCTCCCTAAAGCAAAGGAGGATGTACCGTGTACCGCCCTGTGTGAGGTCATCACAGAGGGAGGGGTCAGAGCAGACGCGGCTGTGAGGTCATCACAGAGGGAGGGGTCAGAGCAGACGCGGCTGTGAGGTCATCACAGAGGGGGAGGGGTCAGAGGCAGAGACAGATGTGAGGTCACGCACTGTGACATCACCTCCTGTGACGACCATCTGATCTTCACACCGCCCCCACCTGTGTGACTCTAGGGCCATCACACACACACACACACACACAGTGTGTGTGTGTGTGTGTGTGTGTGTGTGTGTGTGTGTGTGTGTGTGTGTGTGTGTGTGTGTGTGTGTGTGTGTGTGTGTGTGTGTGTGTGTGTGTGTGTGTGTGTGTGCGTGCGTGCGTGTACTCCATATGTCCCTACAAGTATAGTAGAATTTGTAGACATTGTGAGTAAAATATTTCCTCACAAAATATTTCCTCACAAGAGAAATGGTGGCTTTATGGTTCCAAATATTTTTAGGGTGAGGTTTACATTGGGAACAGATTGAGGTTGGGGGTTAGTGGTATAGGATGAGGCATTTAGACGTTACCATTAGGTGCTGGGGTTGGACTTATGGTTGATTTATACTAGCTGCATGCTACAAAACTCAAGGTAAATAGGTAGATAGATAGATAGATAGATAGATAGATAGATAGATAGATAGATAGAGTAGGTAGGTATAGGTAGGTAACGGGCGCACACACACACACACACACACACACACACACACACACACACACACACACACACACACTTACCTACATTCAGTATACTGTATGTACGTTGTTGACCTACATCAAAGGTCGACAACTTGTGTTACATTATTACTTGTGGTTCACTGTGTCGGATCCGTGCATTAACACATCCACCGCCAAGAACGTAGTCCTACGGTCCGTTAAATCCAACTGTTAAGCGCCGAGACCGTAGTGCTACGGTCCGGGTGCTTTTTCCTTTTTTTGATTTTTTTTTCTTCAATTTTCTAGGGGGACCATTTTCAGTGTAACACCACCGGAAGTCGACCGGAAGTGCGAAGTATGGCTTCATGTTGTGAAGATAGCCGGTCGTTGAGTCACAGAGCATATAAGATTTGATGCCATACTTATCGGGTCTTTAGAAGGAGTGTCATTGAAGTGAAGATTGCTCCAAATCAACTGGAAGCGGTTCCTGCTCATGGTCCTGCCGAAGAACGGTGTTACTAGGTTCTCATCGGTTGACCAGTAGTGTGAAAGCTCAGGTTTGGAAACAAGCCCAGACAGAAACAGCAGCCCCAGGAAACGCTTCAGCTCTACAACGGTCAATGCTGTCCAACGCTTTCCTCTGGCATGTGGCTTCTCTGAAAGTCTCTGCTTAGCATATGAGTTGGTTTGGTTGCATATCTCCTGGAGCAGAACATCAGGCAGGAGTAGCTGTAGAAAGTCGGCAGGGCTGTCGGATAGCTGTAAATATACATACATAAAATATCAATTTAGGCTTTTAGCAAACACTCGTATCCAGACAGAGCGACTACAAATAGCAGATCTACAAACTCACAAAGAGCTTGTAGATCTGCTATTTATATAAGGCATCCGACAATAGAACATAGTAAATATATAGGCTACATTATCATCATTCATAATCAGACAGAGTGTGTTGGTGGTGCTACAGTGTTGTGTGTGAATCTAGAGTCAGTCCAATTCAGATCAACACACAGGGGGGCTGTGTGCACATGCATCCCCCTCCAAAAAACGAATAAAAAGAGCAGATCTACAAACTCACAACGAGCTTGTAGATCTGCTATTTGTTACGGCACCACACACATGCATGATAAAGAATATAGCCTACATGTACCATTGTTTTGTGGGGTTTTAGCAATTGTATAAGGCATCACACAATAGAACATAGTAAATATATAGGCTATATTATCATCCTTCATAATCAGTGTCCCCATGCTACAGTGTTGTGTGTGAATCTACTGTCAGTCCAATTCAGATCAAAGAGGATTTTGAAAAGGTTTGTTGACATGAACTGGACATTTTTTATGGCACCACACACATGCATGGTAAATATATAGGCTACATGTACCATTGTTCTGTGGGGTTTTAGCAATTTTGTATTCCTGTGTACAAGTGTCATACAGAAAAAGTTCTTACCTCTGCTAGATGGTCTGGCCAGGGTTGTCCGGCCATCCTCCACATCCTCAACCATGTCAAAGTCTGAAATGAAATATCAAATACTTGGTAAATATTATGAACATCAAATCAATTTAGGTATTTAGCAAACACTCTTATCCAGACAGAGTGACTTACAATAAAGCACACCTGCCTACTCCCCCATAAAAATAGCAGATCTACAAACTCACAACGAGCTTGTAGATCTGCTATTTTTATAAGGCATCACACAATAGAACATAGTAAATATATAGGCTACATTATCATCATTCATAATCAGACAGAGTGTGTTGGTGGTGCTACAGTGTTGTGTGTGAATCTATAGTCAGTCCAATTCAGATCAAAGAGGATTTTTGACATGTCAACAAAAAGTTTGTTGACATGAACTGGACAAGACAGCATCAACATGTTGTTTATTTCTCAGACAAGGTCAGAGGAGAGTGCTTTGTGCACCTGCATCCCCCTCCAAAAAAAAATAGCAGCCATCTACAAGCTCACAAGCTTGTAGATCTGCTATTTTTATAAGGCATCACTCACCAGCACAGTAAATATATAGGCTAACATCATAATCAGAGAGGGTGTCCCCATGCTACTCTGTGTGTGTGTGTGTGTGTGTGTGTGTGTGTGTGTGTGTGTGTGTGTGTGTGTGTGTGTGTGTGTGTGTGTGTGTGTGTGTGTGTGTGTGTGTGTGTGTGTGTGTGTGTGTGTGTGTCTTGTAACTTGTAACTTATAAGCAGACCTGGCAACAACTTCTCGTGTCTAGTCCACCAAACACACACAATAAAACACAATCAAAAATAATCTTACCACTGCTGAAGTGAGCTCCGGGCTCCGGACGGGTCCTGCCGCTCCGACGAACACCATCGGTCGGTACCGCGGCAGTAGATGGGCCCGCTGCGGCCGTAGTAGAGGTCGCCCCCACTAACTGTTGCTTGTCCTCCCCGTCCACCGGAGTAGATGGGCCCGTTGCGGGCGTAGTAGAGGTCGCCCCGACTAACTGTTGCTTGTCCTCCCCGTCCACCGGAGTAGATGGGCCCAATCCCAGTAACTGGCGTAACCGCTTCTTATCGTCCACAAGCGGCGCTGGTTGCACTGGCACTGCTGGTTGTGCCCGAGTAGCCCGAGTCATCAACGACTCCAACAGTGTCTGCTGGCGTAGCGAACCGGACACTTGTTTGGCGCCCCTGTTTGAGTTTTTTTTTGCCCTCATATTATCACAGAGAGAGACAGTATTATCTTATACTACGCTATATCTGATCTCCTCTTTTCTTTTCTTCTCCTCTCCTCTCCCGATCACTATAACTGACCTCTCCTCTCTGCTCCGACCTCACCAAATGATCTCTCCTCTCCACACTCCTCTTCTCCCCGATAACTACAAGCTTTTCTCCTCTCTCTCCGACTACACCAAATGATCTCCTCTCCTCTCTTCTCCTCTCCTCTCTTCTCCTCTCCGTCGCTACACTCCGCTCCTTACTCTACTGAAATAAACTAACTAAACTAAAGACACTCAACCGCTCACACTTTCTAACACACTCTCACGCAGTCACACACACACACACACACACACACACACACACACACACACACACACACACACACACACACACACACACACACACACAATCACTAACTGACTCAAAAACTGTCTCACCAACTGTCTCACACACTGACTGACCTGCCTCAAAAATAATGTTAACTCTATTGCTGTTACCAACCCCCACTCTTTTCACTCCGATCACCGTCTCTCTCTGTCTCTCAAATGTTTGGGCGCACAGGCCGACGCTGCACTACCGTCTCCATTTTGTCTCCATTTTCACACATTTGGGCAAACAGCTGTTTGTGATCAGCTGACTGATCACGTGTTTTTTCGGTTAACCCCTTCATCTACAGGTCCAATATTAACGCACAGGGTGCGCAACAGTGTAATATACAGTAAATCAATGAAAAAACACATTCACACCGTGAATGAGTCTGTGGCAGGTAAAGGGGTACATTTTGATTCACGAGTAGAACCGTGGATGGTAGGTAATGTGTTAAGAAAGCTGCAATTAAGTGGCCCATTCTAAACAGGTATATTAAGTATAGGCATTCTATGGATAATAAGGGGTTAACCTAGGACAAATTGCAACAGAAACTCTTTCAACTTTTTGTGTTTCATAAATATGTTAGTTATAACATATCAAAAGTCCTAAGAAATCCCAGTGGTGGAACATATTGAAAAATGCTTAAATAGGTGATGTGCTGATGTCACAATTTCCCATTGACGCCCATTTAAAAAAAGATTTAAGCATGTTTCCTTGTCTAATTTCCACACAAAAGGTTCAATACTGTCCTCTATCAACCAGAAACTGTGTTGGATGCATTACAGTGCTTGTTAAAAAAAGAACAAGAAACTAATCTTAACCCTTCAAGTGCCATTTCTGTATGTTATGCATTATGCATTTGTATGCACTCGGTTTTCATGTTCATTTCATATACATTCTTATGTGAAGCACTGCGCATGTGATTTTGTTGATGTAAAGCACTGCATTTTGTTGTGAAGATACCATCTTCTCTGTTGCGAAGATGGTATGCCGCCGACACTGTCTTGCCAATGCTGAGCTAAACGCCACCTGCGGAGGTAGGCTACCATGGTGCCCATGTCTTGGTTGAGACCGTCTTCCATCACCTTCAATTATAATTAGACCTATTTGATCCCGTGGGAGGAATTAAGTTTCAGAAGTGTTCAGTGTATTGTCATCGGGACACATTAACAACTTGGCAGGGCGGGGAATCGAACTTGAGACCTTCTGCTTCTGAGGCTGGCTCTCTACCCATTCAGCTATGGCCATCCTGTTAGTCTTCCAGGTCATCCACATAACCATATTGTTTTCATGTTGTAAATGGTAAACGGTAAATGGTGCATTTGTAGCGCTTTTATCCAAAGCGCTATACATAGATTTTGCATTACATTCACCCATTCACACACACATTCATACACCGATGGCGGAGGAAACCATGCAAGGCACCAACCTGCTCATCGGGAGCAATTAGGGGTTCAGCGTTTTGCTCAAGGACACTTCTACACTAACTCTGGGGGAGCTCCCCAGCCCGGGATCGAACTGGGAACCTTGCGGTTTCCAGTTGACTCTACCCCGGCCACTCTACCCCTGAGCCACTGCCGCCCCGTGTTGTATTTGGTAGGTCATAGATGTAGATGTTACAGCATTGAGGAGAGAACACACCCTTACGAAATACCATTCCTCAGTCATCTGAGCTGGCCATTACTGGTCTGTAGAGTGAAGCTGCGGTTTGACAGCATCTCCATGATGAAGTTCACCATATTTCGATCAGGGATCAGGGAAGTTTTGATTTCTAAAACATTTTTAATTCACTTCATAATAATATTAATAATAATAATAACAATAATAATAATAGCTTTATTTCACTTTAATACAGAATGCAGCTTAAATTGCTTCACATAAAAATGTATATGAAATGAACATTAGTTCATAACAATGCATAAAATGCAGCAATAGCACTCGAAGGGTTAAGGCTTTTTTTCTTTTTCTTTTTACA
>NC_139960.1:1578153-1608153 GCF_963454915.1 Gymnoscopelus microlampas
ACACACACCACACACACCACACACACCACACACACCACACACACACACACACACACACACACACAGGGCGATCATTATTAGATTGTTTGTGTTTGAACGAGTTGACTTTTTTCTCTTCGTCAAAGGTCAAAGGTCACGTCACACGCACTCTGCCCTCCACATCCCTGTCAAAGGTCACACACCTTCACATGCGGCCGCTCACTATATGAGCAGCTATTTATCATGAATGCAGATGAGTTGGCCTCCCTCTCCCAGAGCTCTGCTTAATATGCTAATGTGATGTGTGTGTGTGTGTGTGTGTGTGTGTGTGTGTGTGTGTGTGTGTGTGTGTGTGTGTGTGTGTGTGTGTGTGTGTGTGTGTGTGTGTGTGTGTGTGTGTGTGTGTGTGTGTGTGTGTGTGTGTGTGTGAGTGTACTGTACAGTATGTGGCTGCACCCGCGTGTGTGCGTGCACGTGCGTGCGTGTGTACAAGCAGCGAAAGTTGGCAGGAGTATCCTGGTAAGCATCGGATTGCTTGTGATGAATAGTCAATTAGCGATAAACTGGGTCCTGGGATGGCCAGAGAGAGAGAGAGAGAGAGAGAGAGAGAGAGAGAGAGAGAGAGAGAGAGAGAGAGAGAGAGAGAGAGAGAGAGAGAGAGAGAGAGAGAGAGAGAGAGAGAGAGAGAGAGAGGAGAGGAGAGGAGAGGAGAGGAGAGGAGAGGAGAGGAGAGGAGAGGAGAGGAGAGGAGAGGAGAGAGAGAGAGAGAGAGAGAGAGAGAGAGAGAGAGAGAAAGGGTAGAACTACACGTTATCTTGTGGCTAATTATGGAGCCACAAGCATGTTCATTTATAATGCAGCCGCGTGATGAACGGACCGGGTCAACCGGGAGACAGCCATTGGAGCCGGGGTGTCTAGATGGACAAATACATTGGAGGAGCATAGATCGTAAAAAAAAAAACATGGAGGAAGGGAATGGTCACGTGACCCGTTGGTCTCTACACGGTCACGTGACCCGTTGGTTTCTACACGGTCACGTGACCCGTTGGTTTCTACACGGTCACGTGACCCATTGGTTTCTACACGGTCACGTGACCCGTTGGTTTCTACACACCCGTTTCTGAAGACAACTTTTCAGCTAATTAAAAAAAAAACAAGTTTAAAACTAGCGATTGAACACAAAGTATTTACACAAATCTTTACTAAGGTAATAACATCAACTGTAGTGTAAGTGTAAAGTCAGGCCAAGATATTTAGTCGACTAAATATCATCAGATTATAGTCTACTAAATCTACAGTTGATTTAGTAGACTATAATGTATTGTGGCCGTGCCTTGATGGATGGTGCCATAATGGCTGATTTTACACTTGGTTGCATGCTGAAAACAGCAGATCTACAAGCTCACAACGCGTCGCGCTGCGACGCGTTGTGAGCTTGTAGATCTGCTGTTTTCAGAGCGCAACACCCGAGCACAACCAAACATAAAATGACTTGTCTTTTAGTTCTACTGGATCTCTTCTCCACTAGATCCCTCACTAACATTTTAGTCTAGTTTTTATTTGCTGACGAAATTGTCATTATATTTAGTCTTAGTTTTAGTCATCATAGCTTAGTTTATATTTAGTTTTCGTCAGTGTAAAAAGGTAGTCGACCAACATTTTTCGTCATAGTTTTAACCCTTGAAGCCCTGAAGAAGCATCTGTGTCATTTTTTGATTTGAGTTAAAAAGCATTATTTTACACTTTGGCTATTCAAAAATCATGAAAATGTGTGCAAATCTTTTAATATATATATATTGTTTTAAAGCGAAACATTTTAAATCGAATCTTTGCTTCCGGGGGTCCCTGAAACATATATATTTAGATGGGGGTCCGTGGCTAAATACATGTCATTTTGGGGGTCCTTGACATGGAAAAAAGAACCACTGATATTATGGCGACATTAGTTTTTTCAAAAAACTGTTAAATCCCCCAGAAGCAAAGATTTAAGTTACAAATGTTCGCTTTTGAAACTCAAATCTCAAGATTTGCAAACAAAATAACGATATTTCAAAAATAGCAGATCTACAAGCTCATAGCGCGGCACTCGGTGCCGCGCTATGAGCTTGTAGATCTGCTATTTTTGAATAGCCAAAGAGTAAAAAAATGCTTTTTAGCTCAAATCAGACACAGATGCTTCTTCAGGGCTTAAAGGGTTAAGTGGATGAAATCAACACTGGGCCAGAGTGGCAGACTGACTGCATTGTGTTACTTCATGCCAAGGATGTTTTACATCAGAGTGAAATGAACAGTGCAGATTGTACTGTGTATAATATATAAATATGTATTTTCATCAGAATGAAGCTCAGTGACATTTCTGGGCTGTTCCACAGAAAAGCAAATCCTGGGAGGTCCAACATACGGTGATGAACGAGTGACGTCAGGACGTCTGTACTCTATCGGTCCTGTGTTGTTAGATTATCTACGGTGCAGAATGCTCAACGCAGAGTGCACCACGCATGCACAAGGCAGGGAGCAATCGCTACTTTGCTAGTTAGACAGCGCCGATTGCTGAGTGGTTAGAGAGATTTTCAAAGTGTCTAATCCTAACCCCAACCTGAATCTTTTCCTTCATTTTAAGCCTAACAATGTCTATTTCCCCATCTCTTCTATTATACTCATGGGGACATTTCGTCCTCACAACTATAGCAATACAAGGACACACACACACACACACGCACACGCACACACACACACACACACACACACACACACACACACACACACACACACACACACACACACACACACACACACACACAGTCACATAATCAGGGCTCAGACAAAAGGCATTAAACATTCATGGCCAGCGTCACACTGGGGCAGACAGACAGTGGACCATCACCCGCTGTAGATGCAATAAGGCGCTACCAAGCGGAGTTGACACCAGGGTTTCCATGTCTGCTTATTATAAGTGACTTTGGGCGTGAGACAGTGTTGACTTATTTGGGCTTACTTCAGTTTAACCACTTTAACCCATTGAGACCTGAAGCTGATTCTACAGGTCTCCTAAATCTCAACAGTTTTCTGAAAAACTTATGTTTCTATATCAGTGGTGCTCAATCTTTTTCATGTCAAGGACCCCCAAAATTATATGTATTTGGCCGCGGACCCCCATCAGAATATTTTGTTCCAGGGACCCCCCAGAAGCAAAGATTTGAGTTAAAAATGTTCGCTTCAAATATATATATATTCAAAGATTTGCACACATTTTCACGATTTTTCAAAAATAGCAGATCTACAAACTCGTAGCGCGGCACTCGGTGCCGCGCTATGAGCTTGTATATCTGCTATTTTTGAATAGCCCAAAGTGTAAAATAATGCTTTTTAGCTCAAATCTAAAAATGACACAGTTCAAGGTCTTAATGGGTTAACCCTATACTAGTCTATTTGAAAATAGCTGATCTAGAAGCTCACGACGCGTCACGATGCGTAGCTTGTAAATCTGCTTGGGGTGAAAATCTGGGAATGTTTTACAACACTTGTATGGGGGGTCCGTGGCCAAAAACATATTACTTTGGGGGTCCTTGACGTGAACATGTTTGAGAACCACTGCTCTAAAACAACATTGGACACGAAACTGACCGGCCGTAGTCGCTTATTTTGGGCTTGTTTTCATAGACCTGGTTACTTGTTCCTCTCGCAAGATCTGGCAACACCGGTTGACACGGGAACAGGGGACCCTCTCTAACACCCTGACGCAGTGGTTTTCAACCTGTTCAGGCCGCGACCCCCAAAAATAATCATATTAGAACTGGGGACCCCCCCCACCCTGATAAGCACTTATAGCGTTGAGGCATTACATTTAGTTTGACTCGGTTCCACAGATAAATATCGTGAAAATAGCAGATCTACAAGCCCAAAAGCCTCACATTGCGAGGCGCTGTGAGCTTGTAGATCATGCAGCTATTCTCACAATTTTCGCCTCTTTCTTATATAATTTGATAATTTGGCCAATGTTTGACCAGTTTTTAATGCTATAGTTTGTTGATTACTTTTGATGCAGTAATGGTCTTTTTATTACATTTTTTTAGGTATTAAAAAGGTCTTAAAAGTCCTTAAACTGTCACTTCACTGTGGACCCCCACAAAACCATGTGAGGAGGCCCCTAGGGGCTCCGACCCACAGGTTGAGAACCACTGCCCCAGCGGTACTCTGCCTCTCAAACACCTTTTCTCTCCGTTGGATGCTAATAGAGACGTGAGACCCCTCTGCAGGCCTGTTGGGACAATAATGCTGTTTATATCAATTAGATACCAGACAGGAGATTGAGACACTGGTGACATTTAACCCTTTAAGACCGGGAACGCATCATGTGTGTCATTTTAAGATTTCTTTGAGCTGTTCAAAAATAGCAGATCCACAAGCTCGTAACGCGGCACCGAGTGCCGCGTTACGAGCTTGTGGATCTGCTATTTATTTGTTTTATCGTGAAAATGTGTGCAAATATTTGAATATATTTTTCTTAAAGCCAACATTTTTTAACTCAAATCTTTGCTTCGGGGGGATTCTACAAATGTCTTCTAAAGCCTGTCTTCTAAAACAGTTTTTTGAAAAAACATATGTCGCTATAAAACGTAAATGATATGTATTTGGCCGTGGACCCCCATCTAAAAATATTTTGTTCCAGGGACCCCCCCAGAAGCAAAGATTTGAGTTAAAAATATGTATGAATATATTCAAAGATTTGCACACGAGATTTTCGCTTTTTTTTCTCCAAAAAATAGCAGATCTACAAGCTCATAGCGCGGCACACTCGGTGCCGCGCTATGAGCTTGTAGATCTGCTATTTTTGAATAGCCAAAGAAATCTTTAAATGACACAGATGCGTTCCCGGTCTTAAAGGGTTAATAAAGAACATCACAGTTATGTTGTGTCTGGGGGCATAAACTATCAGCTAAATAGAGGACGGCGGTGGGAGAACAAAGCATGTGGAGTGTACATGGAAGGTTATTGTCTCCGCCAGGAGACTATGTTTTCACTTTCCGTCCCACCCCCCCCTCGGCCAAGCTAACATTGGTCAAGCCTCACGTGACACGTGACAATACGTTGAAAGAGTGTGCTCTGGTTGGCTAGTGAGACGCATGACGTATAGCGGCCTATAAATAGATGTGTCACTTCGGAGCGCTGCGGTGCACGTTCCGAAGTGACATCAGTGCCATCAGCCAAGCTAACATTTAGTGGTTACATGTCGCCTTTCCGACAGACGGATAGGACACTTACACAGACAGGACGGATAGGACACTTACACAGACAGGACGGATAGGACACTTATACAGACAGGACGGATAGGACACTTACACAGACAGGACGGATAGGACACTTATACAGACAGTGTGTCATGTTACTATGACACTGTAACAAGTCTGCTGGCGGAGACTTGTGCTCCGAGGAGCACATTTTCTAGTTTCACCTGTGATAACCTTGAAATCATAATGATAATAATAATAACTAGAAAAAGTGCTCCTCGGAGCACAAGTCTCCGCCAGCAGACTTGTGTTGGGAATGTTGGGAATGTTCTAATTCTTATGTTCTAATTCTTACAAATAGAACATGTTACTGTGTCATAGTAACACGACACAAGTGTCCTATCCGTCTGTATAAGTGTCCTATCCGTCCTGTCTGTATAAGTGTCCTATTCGTCCAGTCTGTATAAGTGTCCTATCCGTCCTGTCTATGTAAGTGTCCTATCCGTCCTTGTCTGTACAAGTGTCCTATCCGTCTGTATAAGTGTCCTATCCGTCCTGTCTGTATAAGTGTCCTATCCGTCCTGTCTATGTAAGTGTCCTATCCGTCCTGTCTGTGTAAGTGTCCTATCCAATTGTTACAGTATCCGCCATTTCTCAGCCATTTCGTGATTGTTCCTGTCTTACCTCACTTTGAAAGAGGCAAAGACTCTTTCAAAGTGACACATGTATTTATAGGCCGCTATACGTCACTAGCCAATCAGATCACACTATTTCACCGTATTGTCACGTGTCACGTGAGGCTTGACCAATGTTAGTCCCAGTTTCAGAAAGTGAAAACAAACTCTCCTGGCGGAGACAACTAGACGTGGCCCTCTCATCTAGGCCCGATCCGAGGTTGGTCCAGACAGCACTGGCCTAGTCACTCTGCACACACGTCATGCGAAGTCCGGCCCCTCTGGCCTCTCCTCTCCTCTCCTCTCCTCTCCTCTCCTCCCCGCTTTGCTTTGCGGCCCTATAAGGATAAGGATAAGGATAATTCCTTTTAACAGGTCGTTCATGAAAGTCCTTGCGGTCTTGTTTCCAATGAGAACCTGTGAGCAATTAGGGGTTAAGAGTCTTGCTCAGGGACAAATTTCATTTCATCGACACATATACTGTCCTGGCCTGGAATCGAACCTGGGGCAACCAGGGCCTCTGGCTCCCTAGGCGGGCTCACTCAACCACTCAGCTATGGCCGCCCCTAACCTCTATAGTCCCAACCTCCCAACCTCGGTCATTAGGCCGCTATTTGGTTGGGTAGCTTGTCAATCAAGAGCGGGGGCGGGGAATGAATGCTATTGGTTGTGTAGCTTGTGCGATGCCCCATATATTTGTCTGGGCGGTTGTGGGGGTGATGTTGCATTAACTCTTGCCCTATAGGGAAGCAGGGTGGGGCTGATTAGTGATTGGAGAGCACCTGGGCCCGGTGCCTCCAGGAGGCTATAAAAGCCCAGCCCTCGCCAGTGTCTTGGAGAAGCTGAGAGAAGCAGACCAGATCTCCACCAGCTCCAACCCCCTAGTCTCCATGCTGTTCCCAAGACAGCAAAGAGTGATTGAATCAACATTGTGTTTTTGTCAGGCTGAAGATTGGAAACAACATTGATGTCTGACATAGAAAATAACATTGGAAGTGCTCGCTATGATCAACATGGAAAGAACGTTGAATTTTCAATCAATCCTGACAATGAATCAACCTTGATTCAACTAGGATATGATCAACATTGAAAGAATGTAGAATTGCATCAACATTGATTCAACTATATATATATACATTGCATTATACATTGAAACAATGTTATTATTAACCCATTGAGACATGAAGCCGGTTCTACATGTCTCCTAAATCTCAACAGTTTTCTGAAAAACGTATGTTTCTATATCAGTGGTGCTCAATCTTTTTCATGTCAAGGACCCCCAAAATTATATGTATTTGGCCGCGGACCCCCATCAAAATATGTTGTTCAAGGGACCCCCCAGAAGCAAAGATTTGAGTTAAAAATGTTCGCTTTAAAAATATATATATTCAAAGATTTGCACACATTTTCACAAATTTTCAAAAATAGCAGATCTACAAGCTCATAGCGCGGCACCGAGTGAGACATATGAGACATATTATAAATATACAGAGGAAGGTTGAAAAATACTGCAGTGGTTCTCAACCTTTTTATACAAAGACCTCACCTTACAGGAAAAACATTTTGGGACCCCAAACTTGATTATAATTATGCCATTATAGGTGAATATTCGAGCTTGTAGATCGGCTATTTCCATTTTTTTTATTTTTTCAAGAAACCAAGGTTGAGAACAGCTGCTTTACGGCATGCTCTATGAACAAAGAAACAGACAATTTATTCATTTAGTTATTTATTAAAGATTCCAAAAAACAAATCTTAACATTTGCAAATTTGAGAACACAGCTTTTTTTCTTTAGAACTGTTGTAACCTATACGTTGTTATACGTTTCAATCCGGGAGCCACCCCTGTATCTCATTAGTTGTTGCTATAGCTACATCATTTGTTTTTTTAGTAAGAACCTGAACGTTTCAGAAAACTCAGGCCTAAATGGGTTAGGGTTTCAGGTGGAGGAAGTGCCATAAACACATCTGGCCATTTCTTTGCCTTGAACGTCAGGGCACACATAAACCTGGCAAATACGAACAGGGTTGTCATACTCAGTACAAATAAAGTACAAATAAAGTAATCATTCAGAACTACATATTAGGATCCCAGTTCAACATGAACAAAACAGCTTGATTCCAATGATCCAACTCGCATGAAACCCACTGTCCTCCAAACCATTTGTCCTTTTAACTCTTTGGCCTTTCTTTTCTTGGTACCCCGCCATTCCTCTCCGGTGCATAACGCAGCCACTTCTGCAGTGCTTCTCTGTACAGCAATTCAGTCAACTTGCGGTCAAATTGACGAGCAGCCACTGGGAAAAAAAAGAAAAAAGAATACTTGTTATAAGATTGTTATTAGAAGATAAATAAGAACGCTGCAGTTGGCACGTTCCATTCTAAAGTGACAGAAATGTCCAGTGTCCTTTTTAGTGTACTAGATTTTCAGGTGGCCTTAGGAAAAAAAATCCACCATTTATGGCTACTCCGTCTCAGAGGAGGGCAGTGGACAGCTCAGAAACCTGCCTACCAGTGACATCACACGTCGTCATTTTCAATGTCCGTTAGCTTGAAATGATGTCACTGGTAGGTTTCTGAACTGTCCACATGCAAAGACCACCTGAGAAACATTGAGTGAGACAGAAATGGTGCCATCTTATTGTGAGCATTACAGAGGAGCACTTATGACGTTAAGGTTGGAAATGTTGTGTTTCATTAACCCATTAAGACCTGGAACTGTGTCATTTTTAGATTTGAGCTAAAAAGTATTATTTTACACTTTTGGCTATTCAAAAATAGCAGATATACAAGCTCATAGCGCTGCACCGAGTGCCGCGCTATGAGCTTGTAGATCTGCTATTTTTGAAAATTCGTGAAAATGTGTGCAAATCTTTGAATATATATATATTTTTTTTTAAAGCGTTTCTGGGGGTCCTTGGAACAAAATATTTCGATGCGGTTCCGCGGCCAAATACATATCATTTTGGGGGTCCTTGACATGAAAAAGATTGAGCACCACTGATATAGAAACATAGGTTTTGCAGAATACTGTTGGGATTTAGGAGACATGTAGAATCGGCTTCAGGTCTCAATGGGTTTAGAGTGGATGCATTTTCCATCAGGCTCATTCCATGGTGAGAAAAATGCATCCAGTCTTATTTACTTGAGATAGAAGTTAAAATACTTAATTAAACATCCGTCATCAAAATTGCCAAATCCACTGTAGTAAACCTAGTGTTTTGAGGTGCAGATTTACTCACCAAGTATATATCAGAGCGTGTCCTTGAAGGCCCTCTTCTGTCCCTTTCCCTGCCAGTTGAAGACGCTGGCTAGACTGTTCGTCATGGTAGTGGATAGCATTCGCCGGATCATTATTTTCTGAGTTGGTCCCTCCGACTAATGCCAGGCGGGTTGTCTTAACAGATTAGAGAGAAAATGGTTAGTGTGCTAAAGTGTACAGTGTGCTATGTCAAATGCACAGAATATAATGTTTTAAGTACACATTTTATGAATTTTCAGACCTTTTTATTAACTCTAAAGAAATAAGACCATTACTGTGTCAAACAAATGAGCTAAATGAATTGTCAAATATTGACTAAGAAATAAATATCATCCCGCAAATCATTGCAAGGCGTTCTGAACTTGTAGATCGGCTGTTTTCACGATATTTCTATGAAAAGCACACATCCAAGAAAAAAAACAAAATAAATGCCTCCACTCCTACAATTCCAGACATCATAAGCCCTTAGATTTCAAACAATACATTTAAGAAAATACAAAAATGTTCACCAGCTTTCGACGAACTGTTTCCTCCTTCAGTGCAGCTTCAGCCTCATCAAACTGCTCCTCATTGGTGAGTGGCAGCACGATGGGGAAGTTCTCTTCTCTCTGTGATTCAGGTCCAGCTCCGTGAGTGGATTTAGCCA
Organism: Gymnoscopelus microlampas; assembly: GCF_963454915.1. NCBI lineage: Eukaryota > Metazoa > Chordata > Actinopteri > Myctophiformes > Myctophidae > Gymnoscopelus > Gymnoscopelus microlampas. The sequence continues at coordinate 1,587,943 of NC_139960.1, forward strand.
TTTCAGTCTTAACACATCAACCGCCAAGAACGTAGTCCTACGGTCCGTTAAATCCAACTGTTAAGCGCCGAGACCGTAGTGCTACGGTCCGGGTGCTATTTCCTTTTTTTCGATTTTTTTTTTTTCTTTTTTCAATTTTCTAGGGGGACCATTTTCAGTGTAACACCACCGGAAGTCGACCGGAAGTGCGATCCCGTTTTTTGTTTCCCGTCGGCCTCCATTCTAAGTAGCACACTAAAACCCTTCTAAAACCTGTGTAGTTTTTCCTCCTCGCATTTCCCATGTTAACATAAACGGTCAGAACTCAAACATGGCGGCTCCGTTTGACACGTGGTCTGGACTAGTAGACGCAGGGACATGTGCACGTTGTTTACAAACAGTCCATCGCGCATTCTAAATGATTTTAACAGGGCCTATGGCGACTTGAAAAAAACAAAAAACAACAATAAAACCTTGGCACTGGTGAGTACATTATGAGATTAGCCCTTGACGGTGGATGTGTTAATAAACTGAATGTCCCGAGACATTTGCTTCACCTCCATGAGTAGCTCTGTAAGCATCCTGGTGTTTTTGTTGGCAGCAATGTCTTGAAGAAAAACAATTGGTTTTTACATTAAATTTCAAGGATAGATTCACAATTTTCAATCATTTAGAATGACACTAAGCCACTCTGTGATAGCTTAAGTCTTTGCAACCCTAACTTATAGTAACCATTAAGTGCTTAAATATTAAGCCTAAACACTATGACAAATTACATGAAAAAAGAAACAGGGACAAAGACTGTAAAGTCACAAGGGACATGTTTCTCAATGCATCAGTAAGGTTAAGTTGTTGATCAGAAAATGATACTTGCCTTGCAACATTTGACTGGGCCGTTTCAGGAACTGAACCTGAAGAAATCAACAACATGGCATCAGCATTGCACACATTGTCATTGTGTATGGGGGAGGCGGGGGGTAAAGTGGAATAGAGGCATCTTTACCCGGGCCAGGTGATCTGAAGTCAGCTGATCTGGAGCCACGTGCGTAGTTGTCATCAAAGTCTAATAGAAAGAGAAAGGACAGAAATCATTGTTTACATTTAACATGAATTATGGATTTTTGCACAAAAAAACAACATTTAAGATGAATGCATACCATTCCTTGCATGCTCTGATGGCACAGTGTGGTAGGGGCTGGAGTTATACATTGGCATTCCTAGAGAAAGAGCGACAGAATTATCAAAATAAGGCAAATAAGCACCATCAAAGTAGTTATCAATGGGCACCATATACAGTAGCAAGTGTACCTAGCGCATGTCTGGTGGTAAAAACAAAACATGATTTGAGAATGTGTTAGTTAACTCACCTTGATAGCCTTGGTGCTGGTGGTGATGATTGCCAGCGAAGTCTAAAAAGAGGACAATCGAAATATTCAAAAAATCTTGTATGCAATTTATCAAGACTGTGTATCTGTTTTAATGTTTAGAGTAGGAGGAGCAAGAAGTTCAAATATGTCAGTCTTTCATAAGTTACAGTATGTCATGGCACAATAGCCAAGGCACAGCAACTGTTTAATGATGGCTAATAAAATAGTCACAAATGTGTAAAAAGGCTCTTGTTGACACAGGGACAACAGACATACCATTCCTTACTTGTCCAGTGTGGTTCCCTCCTGAAATGGATTACAATAACGGTAATTAGTCACTGTAAAATACAAGTTCTCATATAATATCATGCCAACATTAACAGCTCATTGCAAAATAGTGAGACACTGAATAAGCTACTCATATATGCACTCAACTTTACATTTCCACCCATTTAACTAACATTTCCAGTAAGGCAGGACTAGTAATCCAACCGCCACCTATTGAAACAGACTGGAGACACAATAAGAGTGACTGAGAGAATCACATAGCTATATCTAGCCTGTCTACTCACCATCATTGCAGGGGTCCATTGACTCCAGCTGTGCCAAGAAGCTTCCACCAAAGCCTAAAATGAGAGAACACAAAACATGAACTATGAATGCTATCAAAAGCACATTTACAATCTGTCCACCCTGACTTATTAGTGTGAAGTGGTTCACTTACCATTATTAGGCATGTTATCCTCCGAGCAGCTTCCTCCAGAGGCTAAAAGAAGGGAACACAAGACATGAATAGTGGACACTGTAACTTTTGAACACACAACCTGACTGATATGTTTGCATGTATTGACAGAGGAACTAAATGCTTGTAAAGCTCTCATGCAATTACATTTTGTTCTGCCATGTAAGTAAATAATGACATACCACTGCTTGCATTTAGTGTTGGCACCAAGGGGTACTGGCGGGATTCTGGCAGCACTGTATTAATAAATATTACTATTATATTAATTATACATGGTAATACTTAAAGTAGGTGTAGCAGTTAGTGTCATAACTGACAAGTGTCGCCATTATACCTGGAAAATGAACATCGGGTGGCTTGGCAAATCTTCGCTTCACACTGCTGTTTTCTGGCTCGTGCACAGGATTTGTCCTAAAGAAATAACAACATTTAACATTCCCAGGCTCCCAGGATAATTAAATGAATTGAGCAAGCCTTGAGAGAGACACTGTTCAGGAGCCCATGGCCCGTTTCTGAGCCATGGGCTCCTGAACAGTACCAAAAACTATCACAAGGAATTCAACTGTACCTTGCTCTTCTTTTCCAACGTACATCTGCTTCCTCCTCAGATTCCAAATCAGTGGTTAGACATCCACTAGTCACATACTTGTCTTCATGTTGCTTGGCCTTTTCAAATGAGTCTGTAAAAGAACAAGCAGAAAATACAGCATGACATTATTAAGAAGTATGAGGAACAATTCACATCAGACAACAATAGCGATGCAGTGACTATACTTACCACAAGTAATTAAGAGCCGAATATTCTCATATGTGGTCCATCCTTTACGGGGCATCATGTGTTCTATTGGCCAATCACGGTGCAGGATTGGTCAGTGTCCAAACCTCACTTATAGGGGGCGGTTACACCGCCCCAACAATTGGTTAAAAATAAAAAATGTATAACATATATGTGTCTGCTGTTCTTCTGCCAGCCTCTAGGTGGCGGTAGAGATGTACTGCAGGACCGACCGAACCTGCAGCGCTGGAGAAGTCGCATCCAATCGGCTCTCGGAGAGTCTTTTGACCACGCCCACGCAGTGCTGTAGGCTACGCCCTCCGTGACAGAAACAAGGCCAAGCTCTGACATCACACCAGGCACACATACGTCCAGCCAATCAGAGCAAGGGCAGGGCTGTGATGTCATACTGAACGCAGTGATTGGTGTTTTTGTGTTGTCTCCGCCAGGAGACTATGTTTTCGTTCTCGTCCTTCCGTGTGTCCACCAAGCTAACATTGGTCAAGCTTCACGTGACACGTGACAATATGTTGAAAGGGTGTGCTTTGATTGGCTTGCGAGACGCATGATGAAATAGAGGTGTGTCACTTCAAAAGATCATTTATATCTTTTGAAGTGAGGTAAGACAGGATTAATCAGGAACAGTACTGGCGGAGACCTGTGCTCCGAGGAGCACATTTTCTAGTTTTGATTTTTTTTTTGTCCGATAGCCTATCACTGATCTAGGATCCTTGTGCTCCTTTACTATTGGTTGATTGTGGATTGGCCCAATACAGCAGTGGTTCTCAAAGTGAGGTCCGGGTACGCCCAGGGGTTCTTGAAGGGGTTTCAAGGGGTCCCCAGCCAAATGATTGATAGTTAGGAATGTGAACCAAATGGACCCTTATGTGTCTGTAACTCTGAGAGTGTACAAATGGACCCTTATGTGTCAGTAACTCTGAGAGTGTACAAATGGACCCGACTGGCTTAATCCATATAAAAACTGGGGATCCTTGAAATTAAACTGATTGAGAATCACTGCCATGGCCGTAAAAATCTTCTCTTATGGGGGTCTCTGGTATATCTTTTCAAACGGGGGTCCGTGGGCTAATATGTGTCAATTCGAGGGTCCTTGACGTGAACAAGTTTGAGAATTACTGCCACCGCGGCTCCGCCCTCATCTAGTAGTTTAGTCCAATGAAAGTCAAAACGTTGCAGACCCGGTGTCACCAGGCTTTGTCCACACGGTGGGAAAATGAACGACTGTGACGTCTGAGGACTGAATCATCTTCCTTATTGAACTTAAAGGGACATTTTGCCGATTTTGCATCAAACCCCCATTTTTATCTAGGTCTAGGACCCATAAACATGATCCTGGTGTGTTTTTTGTGTTTTATCTGTATTTTTAGATTTGTATCCATATCCTCAGAGACTCTGAGTCATTTGACTCGATGTAGACCACACCCCCACGCAGCCTCCCCTCCCCACAAGGAAGGGCAGTGCCCCAAAGCATTATGGTCATTGTAGTAATGCAGTCAAAAGTTAAACACACAGACTTCTATATTTTTCTGGCCATAGGGTGCAAATTTCACATTTTAAATTAAATAACTACTGTTATCTACTACAAATATTATTAACATTGAGTGACTGTAAGTTCTTCCAGGGGTGAAATGCTCCTTTAATAAGTTCAATAAGGAAGTTTAATAAGCTTCATTGGTTGATTGTAATGTCACTGATCTGGGGTCTAACCACTCTGCTACTGTATTAGACCATTAATTAAAATGTAATGGTGTAAATATTAATAAAATACTTCCTCAGTGTGAATTTCATGATCATATGAGATTATTATTGTTTTGTTTTTGTTTTACTACTACAAACATACATAAACAAAATTACAGTAACTATACTGGTAGTACATGCTATTAATTATATATGTCTTAAAAATAAAGGATGGCTCATATACCATGGGTCTTCAACGGAGGGTCTGGGACCCCTGAGAGGTCATCTATGGAAGTCTGTAGGTAAAAAAATATATAAATACCACAATGAAATGAATAAAATCCACAATCAAATCAATAAAAAACACAATGTTATGAATACAAAAATACAATTAAAAAAAAGACATGTATTTTTTTATTGAATTATGTTTTTATTTTATTTCATTAGGCAGCATTTTATGTTAATGGTTTTGAGGGAAATTGACTCCAATTAATTATTAGTAATGATTATGAATACATGCCTGCATTCCATATTCCATCCATATGTAACTCAAATGTAAAATGTTTATAATATCAGAGAAACAGTCTGCTGTGAGTCCATATAACGTGATGCACTATGTTTGAACATGTGAGTGATATACAGTACAGATGTGGGGGAAAAAAGGAGTGTCATGTCTACCAAATTCATGCAGTTTTAACTGAATTCGACACCATATGTTTGAAGTTTCAATGCAATAGTCCAATGTTTGGCCCTTCAGTCACTTTATCACAGTCAGTATGGCCCCCTGGTATATATCAGGTAAAGCCGGTCTGTTACCTTGTTGCCTCGTGCGCTCTACAGCAGTGCTTCTCAAACGTTTTCATGCCAGGGACCCCCAAATTGATATATATTTGGCCGCGGACCCCCATCCGAAAATATGTTGTGCCAGGGACCCCCAGAAGCAAAGATTTGTGTTAAAATGTTCGCTTTAAAATAAATATAGTCAAAGATTTGCACGAATCTTCAAGATTTTTCAAAAATAGCAGATCTACAAGCTCATAGCGCGGCACTCGGTGCCGCGCTATGAGCTTGTATATCTACTATTTTTGAATAGCCAAAAGTATAAAAGGTTAAAATTATTGTGATGCTATATTCACACATTTTGGTGGGGACCCCCTGGAACCCCCTCAAGGACCCCTGGGGGTCCCCGGACCCCACTTTGAGAACCAAAGCTCTAGAACCCAAGAAGCATTGTTGCAATAAAGAAACTATTATTTATTAATGTATGTATTCATTCATTCTTATTATTTTTATTGTGTAGCACAGCACACAATATCCAGTTGAAACAAAGTCACAGCTATCTAACGTTCCTTTGACTTGCCTGTAATAGTGCGGTGGTTTATTTTGTCTTATTTCACTTTGACTGAATTGTCTTTGTTTACTAGAACTGAACTAAACTTTGTTCAATTAAAACAAAAGTCTTTTCTCATGTGTCCTTGCTCAACCCATTAAGACCTGGAACGCATCTGCGTCACTTTTAGATTTGAGCTAAAAAGCATTATTTTACACTTTGGGCTATTCAAAAATAGCAGATATACAGTACAAAGTGCCGAGTGCCGCGCTACGAGCTTGTAGATCTGCTATTTTTGAAATATCGTGAAAATGTGTGCAAATCTTTAAATATATATATATTTTTAAAGCGTACATTTTCAACTCAAATCTTTGCTTCTGGGGGGTCCCTGGAACAACATATTTTGAGATGGGGTTCGGCGGCCAAATACACGTCATTTTGGGGGTCCTTGACATAAAAAAGTTTGAGAACCACTGATATAGACACACATGTTTTTTTCAGAATACTGTTGGGATTTAGAAGACATTTGTAGAATCGACTTCAGGCCTTAATGGGTTAACTGGAAGGTAGTTCTAGCTCTGTTCTCATCCTGTAAATAACTGTTTCATCCACGGCACCATCTGAATGACAGTGTTGCTTTTATAGCGCCTTACATTCTTACAGTCTTTCCCCCAAAGATACAGCATGTCACGGGGAAAACTTCATATCAGAATATCAGTTTACTTTAACCCTTTAAGACCGGGAACGTATCTGTGTCATTTTAAGATTTCTTTGGCTATAAAAAAATAGCAGATCTACAAGCTCATAGCGCGGCACCGAGTTTTTAACTCAAATCTTTGCTTCTGGGGATTTTACAAATGTCTTCTAAATCCTAAAGTACCTTTTTCCTAAAGTGTTTTACTTACTTACTTACTTTTTTTTTACTTATGTTGCTATATTATCAATGGTTTTCAAACTTTTTTTATGTTAAGGACCCCCAAAATAATATGTATTTGACCGTGGACCCCCTGCCATCTAAAAATATTTTGTTCCAGGGACCCCCAGAAGCAAAGATTTGAGTTAAACATGTATATAAAAGATTTGCACAAAATGTCAGGATCTTTCTAAAAATAGCAGATCTACAAGCTCATAGCGCGGCACTCGGTGCCGCGCTATGAGCTTGTAGATCTGCTATTTTTGAATGGCCAAAGAAATCGTTTAACCACCCGAACCCCAGCATCCTTATTGTGTGGGGGGGGGGGGACACATCACGCGTTGTGAGATTTGGTGTACAGTAGATGCAAAAAGAACGCAGTGAGGTGAAGTGGTATTCTGCGCCCACCCCCTACTTTGAGAAACCCTGCCCTTGGACAGTGGTTCTCCACCTTTTAGGCTGCGACCCTCCAAAAATAATCATATTTGAACTGGGGACCCCACAAAATAATCATATTTGAACTGGGGACCCCCACCCTGACAGGAACTTAGTAGGAGTTGAGGCGTTACATTTAGTTTGACTCCACAGATAAATATTGTGAAAATAGCAGATGTACAAGCTCACAACATGAGGCGTTGTGAGCTTGCAGATTGGCTATTTTTTTGGCTATTTTATATTATTTGACAATTTGGCCAATGTTTGACCAGTTTTTATAGTATTTTGTTCATGTTGACTTTGTTGATTACTTTTCATGTAGTAGGCCTAATTGTGTTTTTGGTATTAAAAAGGTCTTAAAAGTCCTGTCAGGGGACCCCCACCCCCAAAATCATGTGGGGACCCCCCTGTGGGTCCCGACCCACATGTTTGGAACCACTGCCCTAGGAAGCAGAGAGGGGTGGGGCTATAAGAGTCCTCTAATGGTCGGCCCCTCCCCCTATCTCACATACAAATGTTTGTGACCCAGCTGTGTTTGAAAATAAAACAACTCTTATAGTGAAATAAACAACTCATTATGTAATGTTTTTCCACATGGACGTTAAGTAGAGTTATATCAGCGTTTACCAGGCTGTTAAAACACACTGTGTGACCAGAATGAGGAAACATTATCTCCATCCAAATACAGGTGAGTTTTCTACAGGTGTGTTAGCTAGGTAGCTTAGCTAATTAACTGCTTAGCATTAAGGAATTGATGAAATTGCGTGTAATCTCACTTTTCCTTGACTTGGTAAAAAAACAACCACTAGTGAGGATGAAGCAGCTATTGCTGTGTGAAGTGAATATGAATCGTGTTTGTTTTAGCCCTGAAACATGTCTGTCATATCATGAGTCATGGATTAACTTCAATCTGGTGTTTGCACTTTCTTCATTTACGGCTCGTACATCTACATAAACGTTCATATTTCAAATATAAAGTCCTTAACGCATGGGCACGGATGTTACAATTATGTACGGGTCCTCATAATTACCCGTATCTTCCGTATTGTTTAATAAATAGCATTTTAATCCGGTCAGTGGCCATTTTCTCCGGCTTTCGCCTATGCTTTAACCACGTGACCCTATCGGTTGGGAGATGTATTGCACCCTTGTAACTATATGAGGAAAATGGCCACCGATCGGTTTAAAATGCTATTTATTAAACAATATGGAAGATACGGGTACTTTTGAAGGCCTGTACATAATTATAACATCCGTGGTCATGTGGTAAGCACTTTATGTTTGAAATGTGAACGTTTATGTAGATGTACAGGCTGTAAATGGAGAAAGTGCAAACACCAGATTGAAGTTAATCCATGACAGTCAGTGCTGCAACTAAGTACATGTACTCAAATACTACTTGAGTACAATTTTGAGGATTTTTTTTTTACCTAACTGGGATTCCAATGTTCAATACATTTACTTCCACTCCACAGCATCTCAGAGATAAATATTTTACTTTTACTCCACTCCACTACAATGATATGAAAACTTTAGTTACTAGTTATTTTGTAGATTTTGATTATTACAAAACATACATTAACCACTTCAGTGTGTGTGTGTGTGTGTGTGTGTGTGTGTGTGTGTGTGTGTGTGTGTGTGTGTGTGTGTGTGTGTGTGTGTGTGTGTGTGTGTGTGTGTGTGTGTGTGTGTGTGTGTGTGTGTGTGTGTCACACACACACACACACACACACACACACACACACACACACTCACACTCACACTCACACACACACATTCAATTCAATTCAAAGGGCTTTATTGGCATGAGAAAACATATGTTTACATTGCCAAAGCACAATACAACAATAGAGCAATACAATCAAAACAAAAAGTGTACATTTGTAAGTCAGAATCTTCAATAGATCAATTGTTATGTACCAAGATCACTGGGTGCAGGTGTAGTGCAGGAATATACACAATGATTAGTCTTTGGGGTGGTTGTGTTCCGTTCGATATCCTTCTCCTATCACAGCAACTCACGAATCTTGCTGCTGTGTTTGCACATTGTTGTACTTCGCCCAGCAGATATGGGAGTTTTTTGTCATTGGTCATGTTTTCAAAATCTCTGTGTGTGGTTGTAATCTGTGGGAAGTATGTGTCTCTGATGTCTTGGTACAATGGACAGACGGTTAGGAAGTGTAGCTCGGTTTCACTTCCTTTTTTGTGCAGTGGGTGCATAGTCTGTCTTCTCTCGGGATACAGGTCTGCCTGTGACGACCTTTCTCGATCGCAAGACTGTGCTCACTGAGTCTGTACCTAGTTAAGATTTTCTTTGTTTTGGGTCGGTCACGGTGCTCAGGTATTCTGCCACTGATAGATAGCATTCTAGTTTACTCTGTTTTTGTGTTGCTTCTTTCCAATGTGTCAGGTAGTTTTCCTTCTGCTGTTTTATAATATTGTTTGGTCCGATGGGTTTTCTATCTCGTGGCTCTGTTTGTGTTTGTGCCCGGAGTTCCATGGCCAGCTGGCTGAGGGGGATATAATTCCTTTTAACAGGTCGTTCATGAAAGTCCTTGCGGTCTTGTTTCCAATGAGAACCTGTGAGCAATTAGGGGTTAAAAGTCTTGCTCAGGGACACATTTCATTTCATCGACACATATGCTGGCCTGGCCTGGAATCGAACCTGGGGCAACCAGGGCCTCTGGCTCCCTAGGCGGGCTCACTAACCACTCAGCTATGGCCGCCCCTCTCTAGAGCTTTGCTGTGTGTGAGTGCTTTGTTATGGAGTCCATCTAGGTCGCTTTCTTTTAGGTGGTTGTAGAACTTAAGTGCTCTCTTTTTTATTTTGATTATGAGTGGGTATCGTCCTAGTTCTGCCCTGCATGCATTATTTGGTGTTTTTCGATGGGTACGGAGAATGGATTTGCAGAATTCTGTGTGTAGGGTCTCGGTTTGGTGTTTATCCCATTTTTCAAGGTCATGGTTTGCTAATGGTCCCCAGATCTCACAACCATAGAGGGAAATTGGTTCTATCACAGAGTCCAGTATTTTAAGCCAGGTTTTAATTGGGATGTCTATTTTGATGTTTCTTTTGATAGCATAGAATGCCCTTCTTGCCTTGTCTCTCAGGTCCTTTACAGCTTGGTTGTAGTTCCCTGTGCTGCTGATGTTTAGGCCAAGGTAGGTATAGTTTTTTGTTTGTTCTAGTGGGATTGTATTTAGGAAAAATTGATGGTTTTGGCGGCTGGATCTTTTTTGAAATATCATGATTTTAGTCTTAGTTAGGTTCACTGTCAGGGCCCATGTCTGCGAGAATTTGTGTAGGAGATCAAGTTGCTGCTGTAGTCCTTCCTTGGTTGGAGACAGCAGCAGCAGGTCATCTGCGAAAAGTAAGCATTTGATTTCTGTGTTTGCCAAGGGGATGCCTGGAGCTGTAGACTGTTCTAACGTTTTTGCTAACTCGTTGATATATATGTTGAAGAGTGTTGGACTCAGGCTGCATCCCTGTCTAACTCCTCGGCTTTGGGGGAAAAAGTCTGTGTGCTTTTCGCCTATTTTAACTGCGCATTTGTTGTTTGTGTACATTGATTTTATGATGTCATAGGTTTTCCCCCCTATGCCACTTTCCAATAGTTTGTACATCAGACCCTCATGCCAAATTGAATCGAATGCTTTTTTGAAGTCGACAAAGCAGGAGAATAATTTGCTTTTGTTTATTTGGTTGTCAATTAGGGTGTTTAGAGTGTAAATGTGGTCTGTTGTGCGATATTTTGGTAGAAAGACAATTTGTGATTTGCTCAGGACATTGCTTTCTGTGAGGAAGTTTAGGATTCTGTGGTTGAGGATCATGCAGAGGATCTTTCCGAGGTTGCTGTTTACACAGATCCCGCGGTAGTTATTTGGGTCATATTTGTCTCCACTTTTGTGGAGTGGCGTTATCAGCCCTTGATTCCATGTGCTGGGGAAGATCCCAGAGCTGAGCACGATATTTAGTTTTAGTATGGCCATTTGGAATTTGAGGTCGGTGAATTTTATCATTTCATTTAGAATACAGTCTGCCCCCCAGGCCTTCTTGGTTTTAAGTGTTTTTATTTTGTCTTGTAGTTCTTTTAGGTTGATTTGGGAATCTAGTGGATTCTGGTAGTCTTTTACGGCTGACTCTAGGTTTTGTAGTTTATCTTTTATTTGTTTTTGCTCTTTGTTCTTCTCGATTGGGCCAAAGAGGCTAGAAAAATGATTCACCCATATATCTCCATTTTGGATGGGTAGTTCGTCCTGTTTTAGCTTATTAAGTCTGTTCCAGTTTTCCCAGAAGCTGTTTGTCTGTATGGAATCTTCGATATCTTGCAGTTGGTTTCTAACATGTTGATCTCTTTTTTCTCTTACTGTATTTTTGTATTGTTTCAGTGTTTCCCCATATTGGAGACGTGTGTTGTGGTTGTCTGGGTCTCTGTGTTTTTGGTTTGATTGTTTCCTTAATTTTTTCCTGAGATTATTGCAGTCATTATCGTACCATTTGTCATTCTCAACATTTTTTCTGGCTTTCCTGTTTGATACTTTTAGGTTTGCTAGTGAGGCTATTAGTTCAAATATATGATTGAGGCCTTCTACTGCCCTGTTTACACTTTCACTGTTTTCTTCAAAGGTTTTTTCTAGGAAATGATCCAGTTGTGATTGGACTTGTTTTTGCCTAATAGCATTTTGGAAAGCTTCTGCGCTATGTTCATTCCATTTGTAACGTTTTCTTACAGTATGTAGTTTGTTTGGCGTTTGTTCTTTGTGTCTGTGTGTTGATCTGTTTAGATAGGCTGTGATTCTGTTGTGGTCTGACAGGGGTGTTTGCGGGCTGACTGTGAAGGCTCTGAGCAATGCTAGGTTTATGTCCGTGATAAAGTAATCTACCGAGCTGTTTCCCAGGGATGAGCTGTATGTATATCTACCGAAGGAGTCCCCTCGGGGTCTAGCGTTAACGATGTACAGACCCAGTGAGCGACAGAGCTGTAGCAGTTGTGACCCATGTTTGTTTGTTGTTTTGTCGTGATTGTATCTCGGGGGACATGTTGGGGAGCTGATGTTTCCCCCTCCTGGTAGGTGTTTGTTTCCCTGTGTGTTGAGGGTGTCAGGCCCTTGTCCTGTTCTGAGATTTAGGTCTCCACAAATTACAATGTGACTGTGTGCCTGGAAACGGCTGATATCCTCTTCTAGTGTGGGGAAAAAGTCCTCTGTATAGTAAGGGGATTCAATTGGGGGGATGTAGGTGGCACACAGGTAGACATTTTTTTCGGTTGTGGTAAGTTCCTTGTTTATTTCTAGCCAGATGGAAGATGTTCCAGTTTTGACTAGCTTAATGGCGTGGACTAGTTCTGATTTGTACCATATTAGCATACCTCCAGAGTCCCTTCCCTGGGTGACTCCTGCCAGCTTTGTAGATGGTACCACAAGTTCTCTGTAGCCAGTAGGACAGCCAGTGGGGCTGTCCCCTCTGTGCCATGTTTCTTGTAGAACAATGATGTCTATGTTTGCATCTCTTAGGCAAAGTCTGGGGTTCTGCTTTTGATGCCAAGGGCAGTCGACCTCAAACCTTGTATATTCCAGGATGATATAGTGAGTGATTTGTACTCCATTGTTCACATTGTTGTTACATTCCAGGGGTTCTGCCCTGGGCCCATGCTGTGTAGAAATCCCTGAACATTTGCTCGATGCTGTGTGTGCTGGGGATGGCTCTGGTCACTGCCTGTGCATATGTGTATGGTTGGAGAGGGAGGGGGAGAGTGGGCGGTGGTGAGGCTGATGTAGGAGTGTATGGGATGGACATCAGTGGTGTGGGTGAGCTGTGTGTGGGATGAGGTCTGGGTGGAGCAGTGAAGATAGGCATCAGGGGTGTGGGTGGGCCACCCTGTTGTGTGGCATGGGGTCTGGATGGAACGGAGGGGTGTCTAAGAGAGGGTCTGCTAGGTTGATAGGGGTGGTGACGCCTAGTAGAGTGTCCTCTGGGTGTAGGATGTTGTCCACGCTGGTTGCGTTTGTAGGGTGTTGTGTCTGTAGGATGGTCGCGGTCGAGTGCGATGTCCTTCAGGCTCTTTGCAAAAGTTGGAATGTCAGCCTTGCGGATGTGTACCTGGTCGTGTAGGCTTCCCTTGTGCAGGGTTGGGTGTTCTGCAAAGTGGGCCTTAGTCTTCCTTGCACAGATTCTGGAAGTTTGTGCGTTGATTGCGTTGATGTAGTCGTATTCGACGTCGCCTCTGTGTAGCAGTGCCGAGATGACTACTTCTGCGTTGGGAAATGTTGAGGTGGCTTTTTCTATCATTCCCTTGGTGGACGTAACCATCTCGTGGTCTTCCTGAAACCATATGTCGTTTGTGCCGGTGTGGATTATTATGTGGCTGGGGGAGCCCAGCCGGTCCCTTGTCAACAGCTCCATTGCACGTGTTGTGTTTCGACATCTGATGTGTTCAACTCTGTGCTTTGGGAAGAGTTTTTTTGCATCAATGTACTTCCCATTTGAGTCAGTCAGGAGTACAATTTCTGGGTTTTGTGGCTGGCGGTTTCCTGGAGGTGTGGCAGTGGGGGAGGGTTGGGGTGATAGTATATGAGCCAGACAAGATTTCATTATCGAAAGATATTAAATTGTTCATAGGGTCAATACGAGTAAATAAATATATGATAACCTCTCCACAGGAGTAGCTTTTTCATATTTATCACACATTTTGTTATTTTCCCCATACGTACATGACAGATGAAAAAATGACAACATTTAAAAAAGAGTTATCATAATGAAACTTCCTGAGTTGATTACTTACATGAAGACAATGATTTATTGTATTACAAGTTTTCTGAAATTGTATATTTAAATATGCAAATTAGGCATTTAGTCCATGAGCCTGAGCCCCAAAATTGAGCCAGATATTGAATATTCCATTGTTAAAAACCTTTGACTCCAACATCTTAACAAAATGAAATAAGTATGTTGACTCTGGCTTTGTCCAATGTTCCAATGTTGATTCAGGAAAGGTATGCAAATTTGGGCATATATTCCTAATGCCTAATTTTCATATTTAAATATACGATTTCAGAAAACTTGTAATACGATAAATCATTGTCTTCATGTAAGTAATCAACTCAGGAAGTTTCATTATGATAACTCTTTTTTAAATTTTGTAATGTTTCACCTGTCATGTACGTATGGGGAAAATAACAAAATTTGTGATAACCATGAAAAAGCTACTCCTGTGGAAAGGTTATCATATATTTATTTACTCGTATTGACCCTATGAACAATTTAATATAGGTTTGGTTTTGCCCACTCTTTCGATAATCATTGCTCAATTTTGGGGCTCTGGCTCCTGTTGAGTTGGGGTGAGAACGATCTCTTGGGAGAGTGCTTGGCTTTGAGGTCCCGCTGATTGGTCAAGGTTATCTGCTATTTCTCCCTGCTGATAGCTGGTTGGAGTTGCTTCCCTTTCAAGCCTTTCTATCTCTCTCCTGAGTGCCCCTATTTCCTTTTCCTGTCTTTCTCGTAGCATTTCTAGCTCCTTTCCCATGTCTTCCTTTAGCTGTCTTATCTCCTTTCCCACATGTTCTTGTAGCTGTACCAACTCCTGTTTGAGCTTCAACTCACTGTCTTGGAGCCTTTTCACCTTTGCTTTAAGCTCACTCTCTTCCTGTTCCTTTCTGGTACTGGCCCTGGGAGCTGTCTGTTCTTGCCTGTACTCTAACAGCTGTTGTTCCATCTGTATCTGTCTATATTCTAAGCTGTGGAATTGTTCGGCCAACTTGGTAAGCAGGTTTGGCTCTATGGTGTGACCTTTTGTGGTACTGGTTTGTGGGGGTGGGGGTGGGCTCTCTACTGTGGCTAGATGTGTGGGTGTGGCTATGTGTGTACTGTTTGGAGTGCCATTTTTTTGTGCCATCTCTCTGATTTTGGTCATTCTCTATGGGTGTTCTGTTCCCCTGGATTGTTACTCTTCCAGAGTTGAAAATGTTTACAGTGGTGGTTCCTTCCTCTGAGTGCATTTTAAGGCTACATCCCTCAGTCAGCTGTGCCTTTTTTTTATCTCTGTGTAGTGCTCTTGTGTGGCTTCAATCCATGCCTGAGGTCTATGTGTGGAAAAGATTAGGTTTGTTATAACCGTCTTTGCGTTACAGTCTGCATAAAGTGTCTCTATGTTATTTGTCAGGAGTTCAGTCTTGTAAATATCCTTTTCTTTAATGGATTTTGCTTGGGTTGGGTATTCAATTAAAAGTGTGTGTGTGTGTGTGTGTGTGTGTGTGTGTGTGTGTGTGTGTGTGTGTGTGTGTGTGTGTGTGTGTGTGTGTGTGTGTGTGTGTGTGTGTGTGTGTGTGTGTGTGTGTGTGTGTGTGTGTGTGTGTGTGCTGTAGCTAGTGTCTCAGTTATGGTTGCCATTGTTCAGGCTCACACCTAGCTCACCTAGCTTCACGCCTATCTACCTGGCCCCTGTCTAACACCCCTGTTTTGTTGAGTGGTAAAAACGTTGTTTTATTCCTTGTTGTCCTTGTTGTCCTTGGTAGATCCTTTTTGGTCTTTGTGAAAAGTGTTAAAAGTATTTCACAAAAGTCTTTAAAAAGTATTCCAGTGTCCAAGGGCTCAGGAGCTCACAAGAACACAACCTTCCACCTCGACAATCAGGAGCACACACACACACACACACACACACACACACACACACACACACACACACACACACACACACACACACACACACACACACACACACACACACAATTAGCAGATCTATAAGTTCATAACGTGTGAGCTTGCCTTCTTGCTATTTTCAAAATATTTTTTATACATTTTGAAACCTTTAAAAGAGACATTTCTGCATAATGAGTACTTATACTTTGGTACTTTGAGCTATTTTTGAATTGGAAAAGGAGCTTTTATTTAATTTACTTATGTTAACTTTATGAACTTAAATAATAATACGTTGGACATAAAAAAGACAATAGAATTTTAATACTAGTCATTTAAGCTACTAGCCTATTATATATATAATAAATAAATACATCACATGGATGCAACTGGGACGCATCATCAGTGTTGTAGCCTGGGGTCATAGGGTGTTTCGGGTCTCGCAACATACAACATACACCCTCGCCCAGGTGACCCAGCTAGGGTTGATCAAGCCCCGACTTACGTCCCAGTAGCTACCCACGGTCAGTCCTATAGGGAAAGACAGGGCCACTCAGTCCGCTTCTCCGGAAGTACTCTGCCGGGACTCGGGGAGGCTCTGGCACGTGGAGGGACTAGGCACTGTGGGTTGTCTCCTGGCCGGGCTCCTCCTTCGTCTCACCAGGTCCAGGACCTGAGCGCTGCGCCAGATCAGGTGCACCGCCCGATCCAAACATTTCCTTCTGGCGTGATGGTTCCTTGGGCCAATACCACTAGATTGGGCCGTCTAATGGTATTAGCTCCGCTTGCGGTACGCTGGAATGGAATGGCCCTCCTAAAGGCCTCACCGCGGGTGAGGCCTTTATAGACTGAGCGTGTCATGTTTGCATGTTTGGAATCATAACAGCTGAAATCAATAATATATCACTATTCTGATATTAACCTGTGGGATGCATTTAGTGAAGGTGGGGGCCGCATGTGGCCCCCGGCCGCCAGTTGCCCATGTATGTTGTAGTGTAGATGGAGGTTGAGTGAACAGTAGATGGAAATGTCTATTGAATAGTAACCAGGTTCTGAGTGTTTTTAACAACTTTGTTAGTGGTGTGGTTTGTAATGTTTAGAGGTAGTGAGGAAGACCGCAGTGCTTATGAGTTAAAAAAATGTTGTTGTTTTTTTTACCTAAGTAAAAGTACCATTACTGCAATATAGAAATATTCTGTTGCAAGTAAAAGTCCGGAATTCAACATTTACTTGAGTAAAAGTACAAAAGGATTGGCATTACAATGCACTTAAAGTACCAAAAGTAAAGTACTCATTGTGCAGAATGTCCCATTTCAAGTTCTCAAATGTATATCAATCTTTAGAAAATAGCAGATCTACAAGCTAACAATGCGTAGCGATGCGACACATTGTGAGCTTGTAGATCGGCTATTTTCAAATGGCCGAAATGCATATAGGGCTGAAGTGGATGTATGTTTTGTAATGATAATCAAAATTAAAGCTAAAGTAAAGTTAGTAACTAAAGTTTTCAAATAATTGTAGTGGAGTAAAAGTACAATATTTGCCTATGAGATGTAGTGGAGTATTGGAAATACTCAAGTAAAGTACTAATAGTTCAAACAGTGTATCTAGAATGTTACAAAGGGCCACGGCAGCAGATCACATTTCAGCAAAAGTGTGTTGCCTGTGATGTATGAGAAATTAAGGCAAGAGTTACTAAAGGGCTGAGCCATGTAGAATTAATGGACTGCCTTAACTAGAACGCTCCTCCTCAGAGCACTGATATCCGCCAATCTCCGCCAGGCCGGGTTGTCTACCCAGGGCCCACAAACTTTGGAAGTCAGTCATAGCCACTTGGAATGGGAAAAAAATCTGAACTTTTCAAAGAATGTTAAAGGTTCTATGACATTCAATTTTCACTTTTTTTTAGGGGTTTTATGACCTCAATTACACCCAAAGAATCAGAACTTTGAACATTCAGTGGATTTTCTGTGGTCTGGGGTTTTCTGAATAATTAGGCTGAAAAGTAATCTGAGCTTGGCCCTTTGGCAGTGAAGTCAGAGCCGATTAATCCCGCCCACTCTCCTTTCCTTTGGGGGGGGGGGGGGGGGGCGGAGCAGAGGCGATGATTGACAGGCAAAATCCCTCAACAGCGACACCCGCAGGCAAAGATTTTTTTTTCATTGCAGTTGAAAAGGCTTTAGAAATGTGAGAGAAAAACACCTGTCATGGATCAATGGAGTGGAATTTTTTAAAACTTTTTATACACATTTGAAGGACCATGACAGAGACTTTTAACCCATTAAGACCTGGAACTGTGTCATTTTTAGATTTGAGCTAAAAAGCATTATTTTACACTTTGGGCTATTCAAAAATAGCAGATATACAAGCTCGTAGCGCGGCACTCGGTGCCGTGCTACGAGCTTGTAGATCTGCTATTTTTGAAAAATCGTGAAAATGTGTGCAAATCTTTGAATATATATTTTTAAAGCCAACATTTTAACTCAAATCTTTGCTTCTGGGGGTCCCTGGAACAAAATATTTTGATGGGGGTCCGCGGCCAAATACATATAATTTTGGGGGTCCTTGGCATGAAAAAGATTGAGCACCACTGATATAGAAACAAACGTTTATCAGAAAACTGTTGAGATTTAGGAGACATGTAGAATCGGCTTCAGGTCTCAATAGGTTAATGTGTGGTAAAACTGAACGTCATGAAACCATTAACTAATCTTCTTAAGGAATATTCAGAAAATGACAGTTGATAAAACCCAAAGTTTATATTGTAAAGCTGGGGTACTATCACACATGTGTTTTATGTTCAGTGACCCTAAACCTCGGGTTAGCTTTGTGCTGCGGTAAGGGAATACATCTGGGCTCAGTGTGTTCCACCTGCTACCTTGCACATCGTCGCCTCGTCTTTCTAGCTCCCCTGCAGAGAGAGAGAGCGCGAAAAAAACTAAAAACCTTTACAAAGTATACCTGAAAAAAATACCTTTTAAAAAGTAACAAATCAACAAAACAGTAGTGGCTAGACGTTCTGAGGTCCAGATCCGCCCAAGCCCGTAACCCATTAAGACCTGGAACTGTGTCATTTTTTTATTTGAGCTAAAAAGCATTATTTTACACTTTGGGCTATTCAAAAATAGCAGATATACAAGCTCGTAGCGTGGCACCGAGTGCCGCGCTACGAGCTTGTAGATCTGCTATTTTTGAAAAATCGTGAAAATGTGTGCAAATCTTTGAATATATATATTTTTTAAAGCAAACATTTTTAACTCAAATCGTTGCTTCTGGGGGGGTCCCTGGAACAAAATATTTTGATGGGGGTCCGCGGCCAAATTCATATCATTTTGGGGGTCCTTGACATGAAAAAAATTGAGAACCACTGATATAGAAACATACGTTTTTCAGAAAACTGTTGAGATTTAGGAGACATGTAGAACCGGCTTCAGGTCTCAATGGGTTAATGTGATGTTACTTAGCACTGGAATTTTGTTATATTCATATTTCTACTGTTTTCTGAACTTTTATCGAGATCAGACAAACATCACTGCCTGTGAACATGTGTGAATCTGTCTGTTGTGCCTTTTGTATGTATGTTAATAGTGTGTGTGTATGTGTATATATATATAGCCGATGGTCTTCGGTGGTTCTCAGACGGTTTTTAAGTTGCTTTATTCCGTATTTAGATATTTGATATTAATTTAATCAGACACGCCCCCTTCCTATACAAACCCGTTGTGACTTCAAACTCCATTTTAACCATGTTAGATTCATCGACAACACCCGTCCTTGGTCCTGGTGACTGACATTGAGCTTCTAGTGTGCGAGTAGACCGGGGTTTTGCAATAAGTTTTTTCATTTATTTACTTTTTTTTTAACCGTTTTATTCATTTACTCCAAAAGATTTTGTAAATAAATAAAAAAAAGTAATTGAAAAAACACGGTCCCACACATTAGAAGGTTCACATCAGTCACCAGAACCAAGGACGGGTGTTTTCAATGAATGTTAACTCCATTACAATGGAGTTTGAAGTTACAATGGGTTTGTATAGGAAGGGGGCGTGTGTGATGCAATGTATATCATCAAATATCTAAATACTCAATCAAGCAATTTAAAAAATGTCTGGGGTGAATCACAAAAGCAGAGTGGAAGTTAAAATGAGCTCAAACAAGTTTGTAAGTGAAATATCCCTTTACGGTTATTTGTCATGTGCAATATTTGTTTTATTATGAAGCCTGAAGGCCACACAGAAATGACATTTTTATCCATATGCAGTGGTGGAAAAAAGTATTTTAAAATATTTGACTTAAGTAAAAGTATTAATACTGCAATATAGAAATACTCAGTCACAAGT
>NC_139960.1:1613153-1650653 GCF_963454915.1 Gymnoscopelus microlampas
CATGTACTGTGGCTAAATGTCTCACCTCGCTGTTGTCATCTTCAATGTTGAACTTGTCAGGTCTATTTGGCCACCAACTCTAGTTCCTGCAGGATAGGTGGACATTGAAACCAGCTCAGGTTATTCATTTACTTAGAAAGTCTGCAGCGTCCGCACTGGCAGCAACGCTGGTCCCTAGAGCTTCATCCAGGGTGGTCCTGCCAACGTTCCCTGTCTCCTGTGTGGCTCCTTTTACGAAGGTAGGCTGCCAAGATGTCCATGTGGACATGATGGAGGTCATTTGGGGTAGAGCGGCTGAGTTGGATTTGACAGACCAGGAGTGTTGGTGTAGGGAGAGGGCATGGCTGAAGAGCTTTGCACATCACTGACTTCTTGCTGCAGCCCAAGTCAAAACAGTGTGATAGCTGAAGTAAGTCTACAAGTACACCTGACTGGTAGCAATAGCCTGGTTGTGATGTGTAGATGTGATCAATCACGGTGTGCTCTTTGGTCATTGCAGTGGAGATAAACATTTGTTGTGGCTTTTTTTTAAATAACGGGGCCAGGCTCTGCAGAGCAAGGCTCCATTTTGTTATTGGCATTATTTTTCTTCTTCTTCTTCTGTCTGTCTGTCTGTCTGTCTGTCTGTCTGTCGGTGTCACTCACTCTGTCTCTTACTGTGTCTGTCTGTCACTCACTGTGTCTGTCTGTCACTCACTGTGTCTGTCTGTCACTCTCTCACTCACTGTGTCTGTCTGTCACTCACTGTGTCTGTCTGTCACTCTGTCTCTTACTGTGTCTGTCTGTCACTCTGTCTCTCACTGTGTCCGTCTGTCACTCACTGTGTCTGTCACTCTGTCTCTTACTGTGTCTGTCTGTCTGTCTGTCACTCTGTCTGTCACTCTGTGTCTGTCTCTGTTTCTCTGTCTGTGTCTCCCTATCTGTGTCTGTCTCTGTGTCTGTCTCTCTGTCTCTCTCAGTCTGTCCCTCTGTCTCTCTCTGTCTGTCCATGTCTGTCTCTCTGTGTCTCTGTCTGCCTGCCTGCCTTTTTTTCTCTCAAGTTCAGTGTTATATGTTTCTATGGCTTATTGTGCATATTACTTATCATTACTTTCTTTTTCTTTCTGCATTCACTGGCCCCGTTATTATTCCATAGACATTGAAGAGCGCTGTAGCCTGGACTCTGTGTCAAGGATCTGCTTCTACAATGCTGCAGAAAAAATATAATGGAGATGTACAGACAGATCCCAGCTGTCAAATGACAATTGTGTAGCAGTAAAGACATGACCAGTCAGAGAAGTCGTCCATTGACAAAGCTTGATCTGATAATCCAAGATGGAGTACAGAGAGTTGGAGGCCATCTCCATGCATCTGTCATGCCAGAGCATGGAAAGCTCCTTCCACCACCTCCTTCTAACACCACCTCCTTCTAACACCACCTCCTTCTAACACCACCTCTTTCCATCATGCTTCTGGTATGGCAGATGCATGGAGTAGGCCTCAAACTCTCAGTACTCCATCTTGGATTATTAGATCAAGCTTTGTCAATGGACGACTTCTCTGACTGATCATGTCTTTTCTGCTACACAATTGTCGTTTGACAGCTGGTATCTGTCTGTACATCTCCATTTTTTTTCCTGCAGCATTGTAGAAGCAGATCCTTGACACAGAGAATCCAGGCCACAGTGCTCTTCAACCGGTACCAACTGGAGTAATGGTTGATGAGCTTGCTAAAAACATCTGCGTCTTCAGCTACATCTGTGACATGTACTGTGGCTAAATGTCTCACCTCGCTGTTGTCATCTTCAATGTTGAACTTGTCAGGTCTATTTGGCCACCAACTCTAGTTCCTGCAGGATAGGTGGACATTGAAACCAGCTCAGGTTATTAATTTACTTAGAAAGTCTGCAGCGTCCGCACTGGCAGCAACGCTGGTCCCTAGAGCTTCATCCAGGGTGGTCCTGCCAACGTTCCCTGTCTCCTGTGTGGCTCCTTTTACGAAGGTAGGCTGCCAAGATGTCCATGTGGACATGATGGAGGTCATTTGGGGTAGAGCGGCTGAGTTGGATTTGACAGACCAGGAGTGTTGGTGTAGGGAGAGGGCATGGCTGAAGAGCTTTGCACACCACTGACTTTTTGCTGCAGCCCAAGTCAAAACAGTGTGATAGCTGAAGTAAGTCTACAAGTACACCTGACTGGTAGCAATAGCCTGGTTGTGATGTGTAGATGTGATCAATCACGGTGTGCTCTTTGGTCATTGCAGTGGAGATAAGCATTTGTTGTGGCTTTTTTTAAATTACGGGGCCAGGCTCTGCAGAGCAAGGCTCCATTTTGTTATTGGCATTATTTTTCTTCTTCTTCTTCTTCTCTGTGTCTGTCTGTCTGTCTGTCTGTCTGTCGGTGTCACTCACTCTGTCTCTTACTGTGTCTGTCTGTCACTCTGTCTCTCACTGTGTCTGTCTGTCTGATTATAGATTATAGATTAATTGTTAACATCCCTAGTCTCCAACTAAACTTCCTATAAAAACAGTGTGAACAAAACTGTTATGGCAAAAGCTACAGGCTAGTGATGCACTTAAAGTTTGGGCTAGGTTGTCGTTTTCAATGTTTTTTAAATTTATTTTGTAAATTCATGTGACGCGGCCTGTGCTAAAATGAATCGCTGCTACGTAATTTATTGTGACTATTTATTTTCAGTTATGCTACACACCGCCCGTCGCTACTACCGATCGGATGGCTTAGTGCGGTCCTCGGACGGGCGCCGCCGGAGTCGGTCACGGCCCCGGTGAGCGCTCGGAAGTCGCCCTAACTTGACGGGTACCCAGAACTCGAGGCTGTTTTCCGGAGAAAAACAGCCTCGCCGCCGCGGTCCACGGCCGGGGGCGGTGAGTGGCGCGTGGCACCGGGCTCCACGGGGCCCGTTCTCGCCTGCGTCGCTCAGCTGCCGTCCCCCGGCAGGGCCCAAAGGCCTTGTCAAACTCACGGGTACCCAGAACTCGAGTCTCTCCTCCGGGGGGGTCGTCGGGGGGTTCAATGTCCGCAGCCCCGATCCCCGCCTCGGCGGGGCGGTGACCTGCGGCGCCCGGGGGTCCGTCGCCAAGAAAAAACCTCGCCGCGGTCCGCAGCCGGGTGTCGGCAGTGGCGCGTGCCGCCGGGCTCCTCGGGGCCCGGTCGCGCCCGCGTCGCTCAGCTGCCGCTCCTCCGGCCCGGGCCCAAAGGCCTTGTCAAACTCACGGGTACTCAGAACTCGAGGCTCTTCTCCGGAGGGTCGTCGGGGGGTTCAATGTCCGCAGCCCCTATCCCCGCCTCAACTGGGCAAAGCCACTCGGCGGGGCGGTGACCTGCGGCGCCCGGGGGTCCGCCGCGGTCCACGGCCGGGGGCGGTGAGTGGCGTGTGGCGCCGGGCTCCACGGGGCCCGTTCTTGCCGGCGTCGCTCAGCTGCCGCTCCCGGCAGGGCCCAAAGGCCAAGAAAAACCTTGCCGCGGTCCGCGGCCGGGTGCGGTGTCGGCAGTGGCGCGTGCCGCCGGGCTCCTCGGGGCTCGGTCGCGCCCGCGCCGCTCAGCCGCCGCTCCTCCGGCCCGGGCCCAAAGGCCTTGTCAAACTTCCTCTAGATAGTCAAGTTCGGGCGACTTCCGAGCGCTCCACCGGGGCCGTGACAGACTCCGGCGGCGCCCGTCCGAGGACCGCACTAAGCCATCCGATCGGTAGTAGCGACGGGCGGTGTGTAGCATAACTGAAAATAAATAGTCACAATAAATTACGTAGCAGCGATCCATTTTAGCACACGGCGCGTCACATGAATTTACAAAATAAAATAAAAAACATTGAAAACAACAACCTAACACACATCACTCCATAAAAGCCCAAACTTTAAGTGCATCACTAGCCTGTAGCTTTTGCCATAACAGTTTTGTTCACGCTGTTTTTAGCGTCTGAGGAGTTGCTGGATCATTTTACTAAGGACCAATTGAATAATATTGCTCAACATTATTCCATAGACATTGACACCAAACGTACAAAAGAAACCATTAAAAGTATCATACGGGCTAACCTGGAAGATTCTGGGGTACTGGTGAAGGAGGGAAGTAAGGGTGGTGAAAAGGCGATGGCTGGGTTAACATTTGAACAACAGAAGGAGCTGTAAATGTTAAAAACAGAACATGAACAGGAGTTGGAAAAATGTTTATTTTATTTTTTAACATTTTATTTGGTGTGAATTATTTTGTGAAATTTTTGTGGAATTCTTTGTGACATAATATTGTCACATTTGGCGAGTCTTTATTTGTTTATTTTGTGTGAATTGTTGTGGCATTGTTGTGAAATTTGTGTCTTTCTGTCAAATTTGTATTTTTTTTTAGATCATTTTTTGAGATTATTTTTGATTTTGTGTGAATTTCTTTTGTGGCATTTTTGTGAAATGTCTTTGTAGCGTTTTGAGTGGCATTTATGGATGTTTTTGTGAGTTATTTTGTGACCATTGTCATTTTTGGGGGGAATTTGTTGTGACATTTTGTGGATATTTTGTGAATTTATTGTGGCATTTTTGTGGCACTTTTTGTGATTTGTTTTGTGAACCCCCCCCCCCCCCCCCCCCCCCTATTTATTTTCAGTTATGCTACACACCGCCCGTCGCTACTACCGATCGGATGGCTTGAATTTGATTGAATTGAATAATATTGCTCAACATTATTCCATAGACATTGACACCAAACGTACAAAAGAAACCATTAAAAGTATCATACGGGCTAACCTGGAAGATTCTGGGGTACTGGTGAAGGAGGGAAGTAAGGGTGGTGAAAAGGCGATGGCTGGGTTAACATTTGAACAACAGAAGGAGCTGTAAATGTTAAAAACAGAACATGAACAGGAGTTGGAAAAATGTTTATTTTATTTTTTAACATTTTATTTGGTGTGAATTATTTTGTGAAATTTTTGTGGAATTCTTTGTGACATAATATTGTCACATTTGGCGAGTCTTTATTTGTTTATTTTGTGTGAATTGTTGTGGCATTGTTGTGAAATTTGTGTCTTTCTGTCAAATTTGTATTTTTTTTTAGATCATTTTTTGAGATTATTTTTGATTTTGTGTGAATTTCTTTTGTGGCATTTTTGTGAAATGTCTTTGTAGCGTTTTGAGTGGCATTTATGGATGTTTTTGTGAGTTATTTTGTGACCATTGTCATTTTTGGGGGGAATTTGTTGTGACATTTTGTGGATATTTTGTGAATTTATTGTGGCATTTTTGTGGCACTTTTTGTGATTTGTTTTGTGAACCCCCCCCCCCCCCCCCCCCCCTATTTATTTTCAGTTATGCTACACACCGCCCGTCGCTACTACCGATCGGATGGCTTGAATTTGATTGAATTGAATAATATTGCTCAACATTATTCCATAGACATTGACACCAAACGTACAAAAGAAACCATTAAAAGTATCATACGGGCTAACCTGGAAGATTCTGGGGTACTGGTGAAGGAGGGAAGTAAGGGTGGTGAAAAGGCGATGGCTGGGTTAACATTTGAACAACAGAAGGAGCTGTAAATGTTAAAAACAGAACATGAACAGGAGTTGGAAAAATGTTTATTTTATTTTTTAACATTTTATTTGGTGTGAATTATTTTGTGAAATTTTTGTGGAATTCTTTGTGACATAATATTGTCACATTTGGCGAGTCTTTATTTGTTTATTTTGTGTGAATTGTTGTGGCATTGTTGTGAAATTTGTGTCTTTCTGTCAAATTTGTATTTTTTTTTAGATCATTTTTTGAGATTATTTTTGATTTTGTGTGAATTTCTTTTGTGGCATTTTTGTGAAATGTCTTTGTAGCGTTTTGAGTGGCATTTATGGATGTTTTTGTGAGTTATTTTGTGACCATTGTCATTTTTGGGGGGAATTTGTTGTGACATTTTGTGGATATTTTGTGAATTTATTGTGGCATTTTTGTGGCACTTTTTGTGATTTGTTTTGTGAACCCCCCCCCCCCCCCCCCCCCTATTTATTTTCAGTTATGCTACACACCGCCCGTCGCTACTACCGATCGGATGGCTTAGTGCGGTCCTCGGACGGGCGCCGCCGGAGTCGGTCACGGCCCCGGTGAGCGCTCGGAAGTCGCCCTAACTTGACGGGTACCCAGAACTCACATTTGGCGAGTCTTTATTTGTTTATTTTGTGTGAATTGTTGTGGCATTGTTGTGAAATTTGTGTCTTTCTGTCAAATTTGTAATTTTTTTTAGATCATTTTTTGAGATTATTTTTGATTTTGTGTGAATTTCTTTTGTGGCATTTTTGTGAAATGTCTTTGTAGCGTTTTGAGTGGCATTTATGGATGTTTTTGTGAGTTATTTTGTGACCATTGTCATTTTTGGGGGGAATTTGTTGTGACATTTTGTGGATATTTTGTGAATTTATTGTGGCATTTTTGTGGCACTTTTTGTGATTTGTTTTGTGAACCCCCCCCCCCCCCCCCCCCCCCGATAACCTATACTTTATTTAAGTTTTAAGTGGAGTATCACACATGGAAGTAGTTTTTTTTGGAGGGCATTTTTAGTTTAGTTTGATGAAATGGGGAGGTTTAAGTAATCCTTTTTGGGCTTGTTGGGTTGAGGTAAACTGATAACGTAAGCTAAAATTTGGAGTGGCATTAGGTAGAACTGGTTCTCCTCGGGGGGCAGCATTGACAGAGAAAACGCGGGTAGAGCATCCTAAAATTCCCTGCGTCCCTACATCGGCTCGGGATCACGTCTCAGGGTGTCTTGGGGGTCGCTGTGTATACAGTTGCCTTCCAACCCCTGAGGTTACAGTGAGTAAATACCCCCCGCAAGTATCTGTCTGAAGAGGGGGCAGGGGAGAACTGGTATTTTGAGCCACTCGTTTGGTTATGAAGTTTGCCTCAAGTCTGATACATTTTTGTTTTCTTTGGTATGGCTACCAGTGTACCAGTGAGTTTTTTTTAAGTTAAGATCATTTTTTGAGATTATTTTTGATTTTGTGTGAATTTCTTTTGTGGCATTTTTGTGAAATGTCTTTGTAGCGTTTTGAGTGGCATTTATGGATGTTTTTGTGAGTTATTTTGTGACCATTGTCATTTTTGGGGGGAATTTGTTGTGACATTTTGTGGATCTTTTGTGAATTTATTGTGGCATTTTTGTGGCACTTTTTGTGATTTGTTTTATGAACGATGTGTTTTCACTTGGACCCCCCCCCCCCCCCCCCCCACCATGATTGGTGGGGGGGCGGGGTCCCCACTCTCGGCCTGCACCTTGTCGTGGTGAGTGGGCTTTAAACCAAGACAGGCCATTTAACCAATTTAAAACCGGGACAGCGTCTGTCTGGGGACTGCCCATAAGTCCGACATCCCATTACTCCGACTACGTGGCTTCCGCTGAGAATATTGGTTCTAAAAAATAGCAGATATACAAGCTCGCACACATCTGTTATTTTTTAAGATTTTGGAAAAAAAAGTGTTTGAAATATTGTGAATAGCCTAAGGTTTGGTCTTGATCAAAAAATAATTGAAAACCTCAAAGGGGTATTTATTAAATATAGTATATAATAATACAAAAAAAAATAGCAGATCTACAAGCTCGCGGCACAAAGTGACGCGCTGCAAGCTTGTAGATCTGCTATTTTTGAAAATCATTGAAAAATATCAAATGCTTGGAAAATGCTGAATCATTTTGAGTTTTTAGTTTTTTACATAATAATTCTCTTCTGGGGGTCCCCGGCGCAAAACATGTTCAGATGCTGGTCCACAGGAAAATGTATATACATTTGGGGGTCCTTGTTTCCAGAACATTGTAAAATGGTGAAAATAGCCGATCTGCAAGCTCACAACACGCCGCATCGGGAGCGTCTCTAGGTAAAAGTTGAAATATAAATGAGAATGAATGTTAACCCTTTAAGACACTCGATGCCACGCTATGAGCTTGTAGATCTGCTATTTTTTAAGGAAAAAACGTGAAAATGTGTGCAAATCTTTGAATGTATATATTTTTAAAGCGAATATTTGTAACTCAAATATTTGCTTCTGGGGGATTATGCTAATGTCCAAGTTTTTTTGAAAAAAACGTAAACTTTTTCATGTCAAGAGCCCCCAAAATAATATGTAGTTGGCCCCCATCTCAAAACATTTAGTTCCAGGAACCCCCAGAAGGAGTTTGAGTTAAAAAATGTTTGCTTGAAAAGAATATAGGCTATACAGTATATTAACACATTTGCACACATTTTAAAACTGTTCAAAAATAGAAGATCTACAAGCCTGTTTTTGAATAGCCAAAGTGTAAAATAATGTTGTTGTTTTTTTTAGCTCAAATCTAAAAATGTTCCAGGTCTTAAAGGGCTAATGTGTGATTTCTTGAACCTGTAAATGAGTCAAAGAGGTATAATACACTGGTATGGCACTCCTGGCTCACTAGGACGGGGTTCAAGTCCCTGCGGTGTCCCGTTGATTGCATTTACAGGCGCCACTTGCTCGTGCCGCGCTGTGAGCTTGTACATCTGCTACTTTTGAATAGCCAACAGTAAAAATAAAAAAAAATGACAGATGCTTTCCCGGTTTTAACCCATTCAATCCTGGAGCGCATCTCTGTCACGTTAGATTTCTTTGGGCTATTCAAAAATAGCAGATCTACAAGCTCATAGCGCGGCACAGATGCGTCTTCAGGTCTTAAAGGGCTAAAACATTGTCACCTATGGGTCTTAATATTGACTTTGATCTCAGACCATTCCTATAGACCCTCCTTGAATGTGTCTTGAAGCGATATTTCACTTTCAAATAAAGAAACATAAAAAAATATATAAAACATAGATGAAAAAATGATTGGAAAAATCACTGCCACCTCACACATTAGAAGTACATTCTAATGTGTGGTGAGGGGGCTGTGATTTTTCCATTACTTTTTCCATTTATTTATTTTAATATATTTTTTTAATGTTTTTTATTTGAAAGTGAAATATCGCTTTAACTTTGCTTTTATTCTTCTCATTCATAGGCCCTTCCATAGCCCTTATATACTTACAGTATATAGGCTATCAGTACTATATATTTCACTTGATAAGAAATATAATTAGGCTTTTCTGTAAATGTCCTCTCTAGCCTAGTATTGTTTAGATGTAATAGTATTTATCACAATGTTGGATAATTAATGCATTGTATTATTTTCCTTTCTTTTGTTGCCATTGGATTGTATAGACGTATGCACTGTATCTGTTATATTATGTGACATTATGAATCTGAATTGATGTGAATCTTGAGTCTTCACCTGTTTTCCATTCCACTAATTGTCCACTAGTAGAACCAGTCCCCATTTGGGTTGATTGAGTAGTCACACCCTGCTGATCTGCAATGGGTCTCATCTGTGTATTTAACCCATTAAGACAGGGGTCCTCAACAGGGGGTCTGGGACCCCTAGGGGGTCCTCAGAGTTACTACAGGGGGTCCGCCAAATCTTTTGTGTTATGTTTTTTTTTTTTTTACCGTAACCACTTGAACCCTAGCATCCTTTTTCTGAGAAGAACTTCAGCCAAAAATAGCCGATCTACAAGCTCACAACGCCGAGTGAGGCGTTGTGAGCTTGTAGATCGGCTATTTTTGGCAAAGAGGTATAGGTGTAGAGGGAAAAATATATATATAAAATATATATATATACTCTCTCTTTTTTCTTTAGTGCAGTGGTGTTCAACTTTTTTTTGTGTCAAGGACCCCCAAATTGACTCAAAATAGCCCACAGACCCCCATTTGAAAAGATATGCCAGGGACTCAACCATTTTCATTTCTTGGGGGGTCCCAATCATCATCATTAGTGTTCATTTAACTCTGAGAGTGTACAAATGGACCCGTTAGGGTTTGTACACTCTCAGAGTTACAGATGGGGACCCCCTGGAACCCCCTCAAGGACCACTGGTCCTTGAGGGGCTGAGAAGTATACAAAAAGAAATTAAAAGAGAAGTATGGGCTAGTAAAAAGATCTACAAGGAAAAAATCTTAGAGCAAATGACCTGGGCTCTGCCTGGGATGGTATGAAAACCATAACAGGGCTGAAAGAAAATGGCAGAAAAAAGGTCATATTAGCTAATTACAACTGTGACCAACAACTGGCTCAGAACAATGATTTCTATGTTAGATTCGACACCCATGACTTCAGTGTAAACCACTCTGAGATCAGGAATAGACTCCTGTCTGCCCCCCCCCTCCAGATCTTTCTTTGACGAGCAGGATGTGATCAACTGTTTTAAAAAATGCAACCCTCGTAAAGGGTCAGGCCCGGACCATATTGGTGGCCGCTTGCTAAATACATGTGCTGAACAGTTAGGTCCCATTTTTCACTCTATTTTTAAACTGTCTCTTAGCCAGCAGAAAGTACCCTCCCTTTGGAAACGGTCCACTGTGGTACCCGTAGCCAAGATCAGCAGACCTAAAACACTTAATGATTTTAGACCCGTGGCCCTTACTTCCCTGGTCATGAAGCAGTTCGAGAAGATCATCAAGGCTGAGCTTGTGGCCAAAACTGAGAGCCTTCTCGACCCGTTTCAGTTCGCATATAGGGAAGGCAGAGGCGTCCAGGACGCAACTGCCACTCTTCTCAACCTGGTTCTCAAGCATCTCGAGGGTAGTAAAAAGCATGCCAGGTTGCTCTTTGTTGATTTCTCCTCTGCATTCAACACGATCCAGCCCCATGTCCTGGTTGAGAAATTAACGAACACCTTCAGTGTAGACCCATGTCTGGTAGGCTGGATCCTTGACTTTTTGACAAATAGATCTCAATGTGTAAGGGTGAATGAGACAATGTCCAGCCTCCTGCCCACTTCCACTGGTTCGCCACAGGGCTGTGTTCTCTCCGCTTTCTTGTTTATTTTGTACACGGATGACTGTCGCAGTATGCACGACAACCGTTATATCATAAAATACGCGGATGACTCAGTCATTGTCAGCCTTCTCGACAATGACGAGGTCGGACATGGTCAGGTCACAGAGGACTTTTTGTCCTGCTGTAATGATGCGTTCCTCGAATTAAACATCTCAAAAACAAAAGAGCTCTGTATTGACTTCAGACGTGATCCCCCTCCCATCCAGAACACTGATATCTGTGGCCAGCCAGTGGAAATGGCACGATTATTGACAGCAAACTGAGATTTGATGTAAACACTGACATGCTGTGTAAGAAGGGCCAGCAACGCCTTTTTTGTCTTAGGAAATTGGCCAGATTCAATATCGATAGAGAATTGATGAAACTGTTCTATAGTGCCTATGTACACTCTGTTATCTCATTCTCTATCACCTGTTGGTATGGTAACCTCGCCATTAAGGATAAAAATGCTCTGGGAAGAATATTCAAAACCGCCTCCAAAATCACTGGCATCCAGCTGGAGAGCCTAGACCCCTTCTATAACAGACAGCTAATCAAGAAGGCCAGGTCCATCCAACAAGACAGAGCCCACCCACTCGAGCCATCATATAGGATGCTGCCTTCTGGCCGTCGTCTGGGTGCCCCCGGTGTCAAAAATAACAGATTCAAGTTTTCCTTTATTCCTGCCTCAATTCGAGCAATCAATGCTGCTAATAACAGGTAAAGGGTAATGTTTTGTGATATTGATGACGATGATGATAATGATGAAACAAGCACTTGTTGACCGGCACTTTATATTCTGAATGTAGCCTTTTGTTGTATCCTTTGCACTTTATCTCTTGCACTTTGATGATGATGAGATGATGATGAAACATGCACTTTACGACCGGCACTTTATATCTCGGAATATACCTGTTGTTTTATCTCTTGCACTTTATCTCGTGCATTTTGCTATAGATGATGATGACGAAAACAAGCACTTTATGTCCGGCACTTTATTCTCTTAATAGAGCCCTTCGTTCTATCTCTTGCACTTTATCTTTATCTCTTGCACTTTGATAATGATGATGTTGACGAGGATGAACCAAGCACTTTATGCCCGGCACTTTATATCTCTGTTGTATACCTCTGAACGTGGCCCTTTGTCTCAGATCTTGCACTAGTTGCGCCCAGACTTCTGTTTTATGCTATGGCGTTTGTTTGTTGTCCTGTATTCTGTGTATGTTTTAAACCACTACTCCGGCTGTAAAACTATTTGCCCTTTTGGGACACTAATAAAGACCTTGACCTTGACCTTGACCTTGACTGGTGGTCCCCGGACCACTGGTTGAGAACCACTGCTTCAGTGAATATACGAGAGCGAAAGAGAGAGAGAGCGAGAGAATGAACATATTTTAATTTCATTTTGAAGATGTTTTCGCTAAATTGCTTTTCGCAGTGGCTGAGAAACTGAGACCCAAACACAGGAGAGAAACAGGAGTGTGGGGGGGGGGGAAAGGACCGGAGAAAAAAGTATAGAAGTGAAGTGAATTGACAGGTAGGTCCTGGTAAATGTACAGGCTGCGTAACCTAAACCGATGCCCCCTAATTAAGACAAATGAACGCCGGCAGAGATGCAGAGCAGTGCAGTGCGTAGGAGAGGGACCGAAACGAGCGCGTGTAGTCCATCTTTTTTTCTCTGCATTAAGACCGATTTATACTTGGTCGCACGACGGTGTTGCGTGCCCCAAATAGCCAAAACTACAAGCTCGCAACACGACGCATCCGCAACGCGTTGTGAGCTTGTAGATCAGCTATTTCCTGGCGCGCGACGCAGACGTAGCGACGGAGCATAAATTAAGCATTGATGTGCCTTCGTTTAATGAAGCAAATCCTCTCTTGGAGAACGGAATCCCACCTGCTCTCTTCCGCTCACCGTTCCTTTGCATTTCCATGCACTTGGGGACGTGTATGTATGACAAAAACGTATTAAGAGGTTCAGGGTCCTTGAACTCCAACCAGTAAAAGACTCAGGGATTCATGAATCCCCGACGCAATTACATTACTTAATTTGCACGTGGGAGGCTATAGCGCATAGCTCGTTTTCTTTTTCGGTTTAGTCGGTATAGAGCTATCAACGTCCTCTCTGGTGTAATCAACCGAGAATTGTCTGTAAAATGTCTGTGGTTGAGGTTTGTTGTTGGATTGAATTGAGTAGAACAGGGGTCTTCAACAGGGGGTCCGGGTCCCCTAGGGGGTCCTCAGAGTTACTACAGGGGGTCCCCAAAATCTTTGGGTGACATGATTTTTCTTTTTACCTTAACCTCTTGAACCCTAGCATTCCTTTTCTGAGGAGAACTTTAGCCAAAAAATAGCCTTAATGGGTTAAAGCCTAGCCATGCCCCCCCCCCAATATGAAAAGTGGGCTCTTAACCGCTGACCCTGATTAGGAGGGACTCTGGTGAAACGGCTACGGGCCATGTGACCGTGACGCAAAGGGTCACACTCCTGTGACAGGGGCCTTAAATCACGGCGGTAACACGTCCCCTACAGGGTTCCTGTACATATTGGGAACCGCGCAGAGGAACCGCAACAATGGAACATTCCCTCTCATAGGCCTGACTCATCGGCCTGTACGCGGCGCTCTGTAGAAACAAACGGAGGCTTTAGAACTCTGTGGTTCATCGTACTGTAGCAGGAATACCGACTACTTTATACTTTTGCTACTCTAAGTCAGAGGTCTTCAACAGGGGGTCCGGGACCCCTAGGGGGGTCCTCAGAGTTACTACGGGTGGTCCGCCAAATCTTTGTGTGATAGGATTTTTGCTTTTACATTAACCACTTGAACCCTAGCATCCCTATTCTGAGGGGAACATTAGCCGAAAATAGCCGATCTGCAAGCTCACAACGCCTCGCAGTGCGAGGCGTTGAGAGCTTGCAGATCGGCTATTTTCGGCAAAGAGAGGGGGAAAAAGAGCAGACTAAGTACAGAGTGAAAGTTTACTATGTGTTGACGGTTTAAGTGGTTAAATGTCTGAAAATACACATTAACATGAAACCAACATCTATATGAAAAGCTTTAATCTGCACAACACAAGTTTATGCAATATATAGTGGGGGTCCCTGCTTCATCTCTCTCTCAGAGAGGGGGTCCTTGGCCTGAAAACGTTGAAGACCCCCCTGCTCTAAGTATATTTTGATACCAATACTTTTGTACTGTTACTCAAGTACATTTTGAATGTCAGACTTTTACTTGTAACAGAGTATTTCAAGGTTCAAGGTTGTACTTTATTGTTACATCTGGTGTACAGGTACATGAGAGTAAAACTTATTTTGGTTTGGCTTCCTTCAGACAATACAGCAGCGTAAGTAATAACAATAGAATAAAGAACAACGTTAAAATATTTCAAGAAAGAGTGCAAAAAGAGCATGAAAAGAGCATCATCTAATCAAATGCACATGTGCATAAAAATAAAGAAAAAACACTTGGTATGTTGTATACACCACCAGCATTTTTCTTCAGTGTCTGTCACCTAACTTCACAGTGTATTCTGTATCCATGCAGATAAATACAGCAGGTGCAGTTCAGGCAGTATTGATACTTTTACTTAAAGGGACATTTCGCCGATTTTGCATCAAACCCCTATTTTTGTCTAGGACCCATAAACATGATCCTGGTGTGTTTTTTGTGTGTTTTATCTGTATTTCTAGATTTTTATCCATATCCTCAGAGACTATGAGTCATTTGACTCATAGTCTCTTCATCTCACCTTATTTCCTGACTACAATGTAGACCACACCCCCACACACGCAGCCTTCCCTCCCCACAAGGAAGGGCAGTGCCCCAAAGCATTATGGTCATTGTAGTAATAATGCAGCAGTCCAGTCAAACCCCAGTCAAACACACAGACTTCTATATTTGTCTGGCCATAGGGTGCACATTTCAAATGTTGCTACTGTTATCTACTACAAATATTATTAACATTGAGTGACTGTAAGTTCTTCCAGGAGTGAAATGCTCCTTTAAGTAGAAAATGTGAGTGCGTCTTCCACCACAGGCAGCGAGAAGCACTGATTTGGCCACATCAAAGGCTTTGATGAGGAGGCGCTTTTGTGCTGAAAACAGCTCAGCAGGGATACTGCTGATTGCACGCTCTGGACTAGAGCCTTAAGAGTGTTATTCTGACCAAAAATAGATGCCCTGCCATGACTCGCCACAAATAAACTACCGATCGATCAAACTCCCCGGTTTCACAATGAGTCCAGAGGGTTGAGAGCTGATCTTTGGTCTACGTGTTTTCTCTCTTAACCCTTTAAGGCAGGGAACGCATCTGTGTGTAATTTTATAGATTTATTTGGGCTATTCAAAAATAGCAGATATACAAGCTCATAGCGCGGCACTCTGTGCCGCGCTATGAGCTTGTAGATCTGCTATTTTTGAAAAAGAAATCGTGCAAGTCTTTAAATAATATAATTTTTAACTGAAATATTTGCTTCTGGGGGGTCCCTGGAACAACGTATTTTGAGATGGGGGTCCGCAGACAAATACATATCATTTTGGGGCTCCTTGACATGAAAAAAAGTTTGAGAACCACTGATATTATAAAGACATAAGTTTAAAAAAAAAAAGAAAACATTTTGTAGAATCCCCCAGAAGCAAAGATTTGAGTTACAAATTGTTCACTTGAAAAAAATATCTACAATATATTGAAAGATTTGCACACATTTGCACAAAAATGTTTTCAAGATTTTTCAAAAATAGCCAAAGACATCTAAAGTGACACAGGTGCGTTCCAGGTATCAATGGGTTAAAGGAGAATTTTGGACTAGGTTTTTCTTACCTTTTCTATGACGTTAGTGACAGAACACTGTCCAAAAAAAAAACTAGAAAATGTGCTCCTCGGAGCACAAGTCTCCGCCAGTACTGTTCCTGATTAATCCTGTCTTACCTATTTATATTACATATTGTCACGTGTCACTTGACCAATGTTAGCTTGATACCGTTAGCTTGACCAATGTTACCTCACTTCCAAAAACATAAATGTTTTTTGGAAGTGACACACCTATTTATAGGATTTTATTTCGTCATGCGTCTCGCTAGCCAATCAAAAGCATTGGTGACAACATATTGTCACGTGTCACGTGAAGCTTGACCAATGATAGCTTGGCTAGGGGGGGACACACAGCGTGACGGGAACAAAAACATACTCTCCACCTCTGGCGGAGACAACAAAAACTAAGTCTCGCTAGACGAGTCTCGTCTAGCGAGACTTAGGTTTTTTTTTTTTTGGTTGCATAGTGTTCTGTCACTATGAACGTCAGATCTCACAAAAAAAAAGCAAAAAAAAAAAACTATTAAAATATGTGATCTAGCGCAAGGCCTATCCGCACACGTTTTAAGCTGTGGCGGACCCGGGATGGAGTTATGACATGTTTCTACTCTACCATTCATCCTAAGATATAACGTCATAGATAAGGTATAAGAAAACCTTAGTCCAAAATTCTCCTTTAAGCCGCGCAGTGTCCTAGTATCCATGGATCCGGCCGCCGCGCGCGCGCGTGCGTAGCTCCTTGTCTCATCGTGTAACATTTTAAGTCCAGAATAAAAGCGATAAAAATAGTTTCAGAGCATACTGCTGTCCTCCCCCCACCACCAACACCCCCACCCACCTCTACCTCTCTCTCTCTCTCTCTCTCTCTCTCTCTCTCTCTCTCTCTCTCTCTCCCCCCCCCTTTCCCCCCCCCGGGCCAGCCCAGTTCCGCGGCCCCGGGGGTCTGAACCCAGTTCTGACAGAATGAATCTCGGTGTCCTCCTCTGTCGGTTGGTCCGTCCGTCCACCGGGGACCCCAGGGGCCTCGCGGAGACTAGGTCCGACTAGTGGCGTGCACAGACATTTTGAGGGGCAGGTGTTCAAGTAAATTATACTTTTTTTTGTTTACTTGGTCTGCTCTTTTTTCCCTCTACACCTATACCTCTTTGCCAAAAATAGCCGATCTACAAGCCCACAACGCCTCGCAGCGCGAGGCGTTGTGGGCTTGTAGATCGGCTATTTTTGGCTAAAGTTCTCCTCAGAAAAGGGATGCTAGGTTTCGAGTGGTTATGGTAAAAAGAAAAATCATATCACAAAGATTTGGCGGACCCCCTGTAGTAACTCTGAGGACCCCCTAGGGGTCCCGGACCCCCTGTTGAAGACCCCTGCTGTAAATTGAAAAAAAAATAAAAAATATATATATATATATATATATATTATTATTTTATTTTTATTTTTTTTCAAAAGGGCACTTCTGGTCAAGAGGGAAAAGGGCAGGTGCTCTAGCACCACCTAGAGTCTATCTGTGCACGTCCCTGCGTCCGTCCACCGGGGACCCCAGGGGCCCCGCGGAGACTAGGTCCGACCCCGCCCTCCGCCTCCCCTCCCCTCTCTGCCCAAACGCCAGGACGTCGTGCCTTCTGTCTCTATGCCTCCGTCCTCTCCTCTCATATACCTCTAGTTCAGGGGTCTTCAACAGGGGGTCCGGGACCCCTAGGGGGGTCCTCAGAGCTAGCCTGGGGGACCAGACGAATCTGCGAGTGAAAAAAAAAAAAGTGCACTTTGCGATTTGGGTTAGTTGGGTTAGTTATCCTGCTCCAGAAGACGTGTGTGACCAATCAGGGCCCAGTATTCGAATATGGGAGACTGTAATTGGTAGTTGGGTTGTAGGTCTAACCAATTGCGTCGAGGAGGGCCATTGTTTTGATGTGTATATATAGTCAATGCTCCTGACTTTTGTTCATTAGTTAATGATTCTATTCTCTTTTCTTTCTTTCTTTCTTTCTTTCTCCCCCCCCTCTCCCTCTTTCGTGACAGGGATTCTTAGAACAGTGGTTCACAAACTTTTTTATGTCAAGGACCCCCTAATTGACACTTATTACCCCACGGACCCCCATTTGAAAAGATAAGCCAGGGACCCCCATAAGAGAAGGTTTTTACGGCTCTCTAGCAGTGATTCTCAAAATTTTAATTTCAAGGACCCCCAGTTTGACATGCATTAGGGCTACGGACCCCCATTTAATGGCATTTATACCTCTGGGACCCCAATTCATATTGTAAAATCAATGTTAACTTAACTCTGAGAGTGTACAAATGGAACCAAATGGACCCGTTAGGGTCCATTTGGTTCCATTTGTACACTCTCAGAGTTACAGACCCATAAGGGTCAATTTGGATCCTGTCCATCATTTAGCTGGGGACCCCCTGGAACCCCCTCAAGTACCCCTGGGGGTCCCCGGACCCCACTTTGAGAACCAATATCTTAGAAGACTTTTAGCCGCTCCAAAACGCTCTGGCTTAAATACCCTCGTCTGGAGATCTGGTAAAACAACGTGATAAACGATGTGGCTGACAGGGCGGGGGGGCGCCGACAGTGGACGGCAGCCAGCATACATCAGAATCCCCCCACAACCCCCCCCCCCCCCCCTCTGACGGCATTTTAGTGGGCTATTAGAACCCCGCCCCCAGGCAACAAACTATACGTTAGAAAATGCCCCCCCCCCCCCCCGTCTTTAACAATATGATAATTTATAAAGAGGGCCACGACGGAGAAAGAGAGAGGTAGGGAGAGGTGTGTGTGTGTGTGTGTGTGTGTGTGTGTGTGTGTGTGTGTGTGTGTGTGTGTGTGGGTATTCCCCTGCATACTTGGTGCTTTAACCCATATATTGCTTTAACCCATATATCGCAGATATACAAGCTCGTAGCGCGGCACCGAGTGCCGCGCTACGAGCTTGTATATCTGCTATTTTTTTTTAAATAGCAGAAATTCAAATTTTTGAAAAATCGTGAAAATGTATGCAAATCTTTGAATATATATATTTTTAAAGCAAACATTTTTAACTCAAATCTTTGCTTCTGGGGGGTCCCTGGAACACAATATTTTGATGGGGGTCTGCGGCCAAATACATATCATTTTGGGGGTCCTTGACATGAAAAAGATTGAGCGCCACTGATATAGAAACATACGTTTTTCAGAAAACTGTTGAGATTTAGGAGACCTGTAGAATCGGCTTCAGGTCTTAATGGGTTAATAGATGGTCGGTGTTATGGCAGCAATCCTCGGACCACTCCAAGTGTGGGGGGGTGGGGTGTGTGTGTGTGTGTGTGTGTGTGTGTGTGTGTGTGTGTGTGTGTGTGTGTGTGTGTGTGTGTGTGTGTGTGTGTGTGTGTGTGTGTGTGTGTGTGTGTGTGTGTGTGTGTGTGTGTGTGTGTGTGTGTGTGTGTGTGTGTGTGTGTGTGTGTGTGTGTGCGTGCGTGCGCGTGCGCGTGCGCGTGTGTGCGTGTGTGGTTGGGTGAGGGCATACCCAGGGATGATGGATTGAAGAGCAGCCGCTTCCTGACAGGTTTTAATAACTAATCTAAGGTTATCACTATAGCCTTAGATTATATCACTAGAAAAGAGGTGGGAGCGAAGGCAACGCGGGGAAGAGAAAGGAGGTGGGGACGACACGCAGCCCTGTTGAACGCCAGCAAGCGAGGAGTGGGCATCACGCCGTGAAGTGAACACCACACTCCCAGCATGCATCACACCGGGTGTCAACTGATCATTGGCCTGGCTTGTTCCTTGTTTTCAGCAGTCGCTCGCTCTTTCTGGTACAGTCTCTCTCTCTCTCTCTCTCTCTCTGTCTCTCTCTCTCTCTCTCTGTCTCTCTCTCTCTCTCTCTCTCTCTCTCTCTCTCTCTCTCTCTCTCTCTCTCTCTCTCTCTCTGTCTCTCTCTCTCTCTCTCTCTCTCTCTCTCTCTCTCTCTCTCTCAAAAAAAACAACAACATTTCATTATCTCAAAAACAATAGTGACCTGTACTGTACTTGGGTACAATTTTGAGGTATTTTTTACGTTACTGGAGTATTTCCAAGTCTATTCTCTTACTCCTACTCCACTACATCTCAGAGGCAAATATAGTACTTTTACTCCACTGCAATTATTTGAAAACTTTAGTTACTAGTTACTTTGCAGATATAAATGATGATATTATAAAACATACATTAACCACTTTAGCCCTATTTTATACCTAGGCTATTTGAACATAGCCGATATACAAGTTCACAACGCGTCGCATCGCGACGCGTTGTGAACTTTTAGATCTGCTATTTTCAAACATTTTAGTACTTTTACTTTTGGTACTTTAAGTACATTTTGATGCCAATACTTTTGTACTTTTACTCAAGTCAATTTTGAATTCCGGGCTTTTACTTGTAACAGAGTACTTCTGTATTGCAGTATCGATACTTTTACTTAAGTAAAAGGGTCACATTTGAGTACTTTTCCCTCCACTGGCTGCATGTGATCGATGACTCCATGATGTGGCCGCTAAGGGGTTAAAAGTAAAGTCTGATTCAGTCTGAACTACGCATATAGGACAATCAAATCTATAAATCACCCATAAGTGTTTGATGCGAGGTACGCATCAGATATCATAAAACTGACATGTCTTTACTTTGTTAGAATGTTGATTAGTCATCTATAAGACAAATCGGGCACGTAATAATAATGTGTTGTAAAATGACATGGAGTCAACAGCCCTGACCTCGAACAACAGCCTTTGACACATCGGCTGTGCTTCTTCGCCGCAGTAAACCGTCGCCATGTTACAGATACGACCCTTTTTTGAAGATTTTCACATCATGATTTTCACCCCCTCTCTTCCCTCCCTTTTGAAGTCGACTTCGTCAGGGAGTCATCTGGGAATTAACTATGCTTGACGTGCTGTCGTTGAGGATAGTTCTTTGTACAACAGAGACAAACGTCTGACGTTAAACCAGCGTCTCAGGGGAGAGTGTGTGTGTGTGTGTGTGTGTGTGTGTGTGTGTGTGTGTGTGTGTGTGTGTGTGTGTGTGTGTGTGTGTGTGTGTGTGTGTGTGTGTGTGTGTGTGTGTGTGTGTGTGTGTGTGTGTGTGTGTGTGTGTGTGTGTGTGTGTGTGTGTGTGTGTGTGTGTGTTCCGAGCACACAAGGAATTTTTTATATCTTAATATCTTGTGATGTTTTTTATGTCTAAAGTAGGTGTGTGCATGCATGTAGTACTGTATAGTGCATAGTGTCCTATAAGCTGTGGTTTATGTAGTGTATATGTCCTTTATGTGTCTCTTCCCATGCTTTTGTCTTGAGGCTTGAGTGCCGTTCTTTCTCACGGCTGTACAGCATATCAAGATGATCCCAATCTTTTCGATCAATTTGGTTCCAGGGATCCCCATGCAGAAGCCAAGATTTGAGTTACAAATGTTTGCTTTGAAAATATGTATATTCAAAGATTTGCACACATTTTCTTGATTTTTCAAAAATAGCAGATCTACAAGCTCATAGCGCGGCACTCGGTGCCGCGCTATGAGCTTGTAGATCTGCTATTTTGGAATAGTCAAAGTGTAAAATAATGGTTTAAGTGGTTACACAGATGTGTTCCCGGTTTTAATGGGTTAAATAAAAGACCAGTGGGGACAGCAAAGACGAGCTGTGATTTCTGTAACGGGGTATTAGATCTAATTCTAGATCTGAACCCTAATGCACAACACGCGCACACACACACACACACACACACACACACACACACACACACACACACACACACACACACACACACACACACACACACACACACACACACTCTGTGACACTCTCTCACACACACACAGACACCGATTTTGTTCTGGCTTGGAGAAAAAAAATCAAGGTTTTAAGGAAGATCTTTTATTTGAATATGATAGCATTACAATCTTATGGTGTTTTGCCAATTATTTGGGGGTCCACTTGCGATACCCTCTCAGCCCCACAGGTTTAGAACCATAAAGAACCCCACTGTCTTCTGACTACAAACTTCCTATCGGACTAATCCTCAGGTCATTCCAGAGAGCCGTTTTCAGACACATATTGTTCAACTGAACAGAAATGATTGTGTCTGGATGTTTTAATACGTGTAAGTGGTTTAAAATGACCCTCCTTTGTGAGCGTTATGGGGGGGGGGGGGGGGGTGGTGCCTACGGATGCGAGCGCTTCTGTCTCGCTGTTCGTCTGCACGAGGCCACTTCACGTATAGTTGTTCCACTTAACCCTTTCAAGCCGGGAGCGCATCTGTGTCATTTTTAGATTTCTTTGGCTATTGAAAAATAGCAGATATACAAGCTCATACCACAAGCTTGTAGATCTGCTGTTTTTTTTTTTTAAATGTGGACATTTTGTGCAAATCTTTGAATATATATATGTTTTTAAGCCAACATTTTAACTCAAATCTTTGCTTCTGGGGGATTCTACAAATGTCTTCTAACAGTTCGACAGTTTTTTGAAAAAAGGTATGTTGCTGTAATATCAGTGGGTTCTCAAACTCTTTCATGTCAAGGACCCCCAAAATGATATGTATTTGGCCGCGGACCCTCATCTCAAAATAATATGTTGTTCCAGGGACCCCCAGAAGTTGTAAGATGAGTTAAAAATGTTCGCTTGAAAAAAATCTATATTCAAAGATTAGCAAATTTTTTTCAAAAATAGTAGATATACAAGCTCATAGCGCGGCACTCGGTGCCGCGCTATGAGCTTGTAGATCTGCTATTTTTGAATAGCCCAAAGACATCTTAAAATGACACAGACAGACGCGTTCCCGGCAATAATGGGTTAATGACAACGGCCCCGCCATTTGTGGCCGTTTAGCGACGGGCACTTTGTGTTCAATTGTAAACCTAATGGCACACGGCCAAGCCTTTTTCATGAGTAACTACAGAAAAAGAGTTTAATTAAAGTCAATATTGTGCATGGCGGAACGGCCATTACACCCGCTGCAGAAGCAGTGTGGGAAAATGTCTTCTCTTGTTTTGGACTTTAAAAGCGTGTTTCGCTCCCAACGTTTATAGACTAACTTGCACTTGCAATTTATTATACCCTGTTAAAGCCTGAGTGTCTGTTTAGAGAGTTAAATAGACTCCCAGGGTTTTTACAGTGTAAGTGACAGTGTTTGCCAGGCGTAACCACATCAAACGCAATGTACATTAAAGTCCTTGATGTTCGTTTAACTGAGGAGTGGATAAACAGAATAGGCAGACTCCCTTCCAATTTTACAGCGTAATCTGAAGACTCACCTCTTCAGAGTCCACCTCAGCCCTCAGCAAACCATTAAGACCTGAAGCTGATTCTACCAAAATGTCTTCTAAATCCCAACAGGTTTCTGAAAAACGTACGTTTCTATATCAGTGGTGCTCAATCTTTTTCATGTCAATGACTCCCAAAATTATGTTTATTTGGCTGTGGACCCCCAT
This sequence comes from Gymnoscopelus microlampas, assembly GCF_963454915.1. Classification (NCBI taxonomy): domain Eukaryota; kingdom Metazoa; phylum Chordata; class Actinopteri; order Myctophiformes; family Myctophidae; genus Gymnoscopelus; species Gymnoscopelus microlampas. The sequence continues at coordinate 1,636,225 of NC_139960.1, forward strand.
CTCCAAATATTTAGTTCCAGGGACCCCCCAAAGGCAAAGATTTGAGTTAAAAATGTTCGCTTAAAAATGAATTGGAATCCTGAAAAGTACAATTTTTATGTAACTTCAAATGCATTTAGTTATACTTACTGTATGTTAACTTGGACATAAAAAAAGACAATAGAATGTTAATACTAGTCATTAAGCTACTATTATAGACTGAAGTAATTAAAGCGGGTCATGTTTGAAATTGTAACAGCTGAAATCAATGATATATCAGTATTCCGATATTATATACTGTATGTATATATTATGTATACATGGGCCACATACGGCCCCCACCTTCACTTAATGCGGCCCGCAGGTTAATATGGGAATAGTGATATATTATTGATTTCAGCTGTTACAATTCCAAACATGCAAACATGACCCACTTTAATTACTTCAGTCTACATTAGTAGCTTAAAAATTCTATCGTCTTTTTAATGTCCAATGTATTTGTATTTAACTTCATAAAGTTAACATAAGTATAACTAAATGCATTTGAAATTAAATAAAAAATGTACTTTTCAGGATACCATTTCAAAAATAGCAAAAAATATATCAGGATTCCAATTAAAAAAAAACGCGTCGCAGCTTGTAGATCTGCTATTTTTGCAGATCTACAAGCTGTAGATCTGTGTGCCCGACAATATGCAATGTGGCCCTCTGTAGTGAGTGTGGAAATATAGTGGCCCTCCCCTGATGTATACACTATACTGTAGCACGCACACACATGTACACAAAGGCACATGCTGTTTGCGTACTCACGTGCGAGCGCGCGCGTGTGTGTGTGTGTGTGTGTGTGTGTGTGTGTGTGTGTGTGTGTGTGTGTGTGTGTGTGTGTCAGTGTGTTTACCGCAGTACACGCTCATCAGGAGGAGGTTATACAAAGTTCTCTCGCACTCCGAGGTGTCGCTCGATACTCGGCGCTCTCCGCGGCTCCCCTCGGGGGGAACGCGACTAGACCCCAGAAAAGGCATTATCACCTTTTCTGCCCAAGAACAAGGAATTCAATGAATTATTTACCTCTCGCGCCAGTCGGCGGGCGGGGGGGGGGGCCTAGACGGCTACACACCCGAGAGCCAGCGACACAGGGAGGCGGTTAGGCAGAGGCGGAGGCGGGAGAGGAGGCCAGGGGCCCCGGGGCTCCGGGAGCCCGGAGCCGGGGAAAGGGGGAATCAGAGGGGACCCCCGAGGTAACGAGGGAATGGGAAATTAAATGAGCAGAGGGAACGAGGAACACAAAAAAAAAAAGTGAAAGGAGGCGAAAGGGTCAGGGGAACACATCTCACGTTTGTGGGGGGGTTTGTACGGAGGCGAGGGGCGGGCGTGTACAGGTAGAAACGCACGCATAAACACACACACACTCACACACACACACACACACACACACACACACACACACACACACACACACACAAGGAATTCCCATAGGAATGTATTTACAGGACACACACCAGCCACATTTCCACATGTTCCGTGTAGATAAACAAACGCACAGGCAGGTAAGTGTATACAAGAACTGCCAGTGAATGCACCATCATTCTCTTTTCTCACACACACACTCTCTCTCGCACGCACGCACGCACGCACGCACACGCACACACACGCACACACCTTTCCTAATTGTAATCCTATAACTCCACAAACCTGTTTTTAACCATGGATTTATCAAATACTGCTATACTCATGGGCCTCACAAGTATAGTAATACAAGTGTGCACACACACACATGCACATGCGCGCACGCACACACACACACACACACACACACACACACACACACACACACACACACACACACACACACACACACACACACACACACACACTCTTTCTCTCTCTCTCTCTCTCTCTCTCTCTCTCTCTCTCTCTCTCTCTCTCTCACCTACTCGCCCATATGCACCCCCGCTATCATCAATCTCAGTCGTGGGGGGAATGGGGAGCGCGTTCCCCCCAGATTCCCGGCTCTGTTCTCTCTCTCTCTCTCTCTCTCTCTCTCTCTCTCTCTCTCTGTGTGCAGGTAGGGGGTCTCCTGATACTCGCCAGTGGGCTGGCCCCCGCTGCACATTAATGCACCCCCCCCCCCTCCCCATTGACAAGCCCCATCCATGCACCTATCCACTCCCACGCTCCTGCTCCACCATGCTCTCTCTCTCTCTCTCTCTCTCTCTCTCTCTCTCTCTCTCTCTCTCTCTCTCTCTCTCTCCATGACCATTGGAGACCAGTGGTTCCCAACCTCTGGGCCAGGGCCCACTGGTGGGCCTTGTGGATATTGCTATAGTGGGCCCCCAAATAATTGGTAAATCACTGAGATTTTAATGATGATATAAGATTGAAATTAAAACAATTAAAATAATAATGCATGTCACTTTTTGTCTTTAGTACCAGTGGGGGGTTGTCTTCCAATTTCATATCGATGCATTAAGACTCAAACACGGCTGGGTTGGATTTCAACCAAAACAGATGTTTGGAGAACATGTGATCCATTAGTTAACATGTTTTTATTTTATTTTTTCCTTTTATTTTTTATTTTTTACTCTGTACATATAGTGTGTTATATTTGTATGACGATATTGTATTTTAGTGTTATTTTTTATGCTATGCTGATGAATTGAATACCACAATGGAAACAAGTCGCCAGGACTTGTTTGTGTTATCCTTTTAGTTAAAATGTCTGACTGTGCCTCGTGCTTAACTGATGCCACTGCGCGCTCTCTCTCTGTCTCTGTCTCTGTCTCTCTCTCTGTCTCTGTCTCTCTCTCTGTCTCTGTCTCTGTCTCTGTCTCTGTCTCTCTGTCTCTCTCTGTCTTTGTCTCTCTCTGTCTCTGTCTCTGTCTCTGTCTCTCTGTCTCTGTCTCTGTCTCTCTGTCTCTCTGTCTCTTTGTCTTTGTCTGTCTCACTCTGTCTCTGTCTCTGTCTCTGTCTCTGTGTCTCTGTCTCTCTGTCTCTCTGTCTCTCTGTCTCTCGGTCTCTGTCTCTGTCTTTGTCTGTCTCTCTCTGTCTTTGTCTCTGTCTCTGTCTTTGTCTGTCTCTCTCTGTCTTTGTCTCTGTCTCTGTCTTTGTCTGTGTCTCTCTCTGTCTCTCTGTCTCTCTCGCTCTGCTCTCTCTGTCTCTCTCTGTCTCTGTCTCTGTCTCTCTGTCTCTCTGTCTCTTTGTCTTTGTCTGTCTCTCTCTGTCTCTGTCTCTGTCTCTGTCTCTGTCTCTCTGTCTCGGTCTCTCTGTCTCTGTCTTTGTCTGTCTCTCTCTGTCTCTCTCTGTCTTTGTCTCTGTCTCTGTCTCTGTCTCTGTCTCTGTCTCTCGCTCTCTCTCTCCCTCTGTGTCTCTCTCTCGCTCTCTCTCTCCCTCTGTGTCTCTGTGTCTTTGTGTCTTTGTGTGTCTCTCTCTCTCTCTCTCTCTCTCTCTCTCTCTCTCTCTCTCTCTCTCTCTCTCTCTCTCTCTCTCTCTCTCTCTCTCTCTCTCTCTCTCTCTCTCCCTCTGTCTCTCTCTGTCTCTGTCTCTCTCTCTCTCTCGCTCTCTCTCTCCCTCTGTCTCTGTCTCTGTCTCTGTCTCTGTCTCTGTCTCTCTCTCTCTCTCTCTCTGTCTCTCTCTCCCCCTCTCTCTCTCTTCTCTCTCGCTCTGTTAAACCAGAGTGCTATCTGTTGTTGGAGACAAAACAAAAGCATGCACTGATGACTCCATCTCGCCCGTCACTTTCTGAAAGATGAGCGCGGTGGAGGCCAACGTGGTTCATCGTATGGTGAGCGAAGCAGGAAACCACACCACTTTAAAAAAAAACGACTTTATAGCACCAAGTTTGTCAGCTTTACACCGTGAGTGACAAGTCCAACATCTCTTCATTAGCGGACCCACTGCCAAACGTGCTGCACAAAAACATCAACCCTCAGCCAGAGAAAAACAGTCACATTCCTCATTGTTAACTTATCAAATGGATAAATTAAACTCAGACAACTTTGAAGTGTGCACTCTCCTACAAAGTGTTTGCCTTTTTGAAACACAAGTCTGGGACAATTGCATTCAAGTAATCCTACCCGGGGTCATCGGCGACACACGCCAAGGTTCAAGCCGATCGGACGGTGCCCGCGGTATTCCTAGGACAGACGCAAACACACACACACACACACACACACACACACACACACACACACACACACACACACACACACACACACACACACACACACACAGATTTCGTGAATGAATAGATAGATGACACCATGTGTCAGTGGTGTGTGTTGCTGTTGATATTGTTTGCAAACATTTAGAGGTAAAACACATCAAAACCGTTGCTGCTTTCTTAACGAGCTTTAACACCATTGTGGTGGAATTGTCACTTAGGCAGTGAGAGGTTAATGTCACGCACAATCATTAGTACGGCTAATAGCTCTCACTGATATTTCGATTGACTTAAGTGGAAAATGCTTGAATATGTTGTATTACAATAATGAAGTGTGAAATGCCATTTTGATTTTAGGCAATAATTTAACATGTAATAAATCGTGTGCAAAATGTTTCAATTGGTTATGGAGTCCGTGGCCTCAATTATACGATGGAATTGTTGTTGAATCATTTGGACATCTGTTAGACCACTGGATCCTAAAAGATACAACCGCGTCAAAGCCATCACGTGTCCAATATTATTGCTATAAAACTGAAAACTTTTGTTAAATCTGTCTCCCATAGAGTTATAGAGGAATGTATTAATGCTTGGACTGACACGACTTTAAGTAAAATAAAAAAAAAGACCAGTCCTCTCAAAAAGACCAATGCATTAATCAATTAATGAATGAATTAATGAATTTGGTGATAAAAAAAAGAAAGAGCATATCCAGCATTTCCATGACGATAACACACTCAACATCACAGAGGGGAAAAAAAAACACAATAAAGCCCAAAGGCTTATTTCCATTGTGCTCCTCTAAAAAGACATGACAATCACAACATTAAAAAAAAACACATAACTATGACACCTATTCAAAACACCAGCAGTAGCATTTCAGCATTTCAGTTTACTGTCAAACAGTCTACAGCCTTTTAGGTATTTTCAATTACGAAGCACTTTCCGGCCACGAAAGCCGTTATTTATGTATTTATATATCTATATAGCAGATCTACAGGCTCACAAGCTTGTACTGCACCTGCACACATAGATGGGGCATTTTCAAATAGTCAAAGTATAAAATAGGGTTTCATTGCAAGCAAACCTCATGAAAAGCATGACAATTGGATCGTAGTTGAATGCATGTAGCCTATGCATGTAAAATATATATATATATATATATATATAATAATAAATCATTTGGTTCTCTTAGTTACACCAGCATTGTTCTTCTGAATCACTTAGGGACAAGTATGTATTTCTATTGGGTCACATATGAGACGACTAGGACATAGAGTTACTCACAAGCAGCCAGCCGGTAATACTGCCACATCACCACTGAACACAGCCAGTTGTGGTAACTAAGTACATTTACTCAAGTACTGCACTTAAGGTGCAATTTAGAGGTACATTTACTTTACTGTAGGCTACTTCAGTTGTGACACTTTTTTGTTGTACCAGCTTGCACCTCATGGATATGCTATGTGTAAATAATATGTAGATTTGTTTTTGTTAATAGATTGTTCTCTCCCCCCTTTATTAATCTGATTCTGATTTTAAACGTCTACCCTTCTATGCCTTTAGAGACACATTTCAACGTTTTACTCTAACACAAGTACAGCTGTAGTTAGTTGCACTTTGGCTATTCAAAAATAGCAGATCTACAAGCTCTATCAATGTAAAGCTTGCAGATCTGCTATTTTTGAAAATTGTGAAAATGTGTGCAAATCTTTGAATATATATATATATATTATTTTTTTAAGCGAATATTTTTAACTCAAATCTTTGCTTCTGGGACCCCCTGCAACAAATTATTTTGAGATGGGGGTCCGCGGCCAAATACATATAATTATGGAGATACTTGACATGAAAAAGGATTACAATTTGCACAAGTGTGCATTTATTGTGGGAATGCAAAAGCTCTGTTCACACAATATTATATAATATATGAATGTTTATCCTGAAGAGTAACAGTTTTGGACATATGCGGTTTCCAACCGATAGAGACGATGTTGAAGTTGCTCAAATATCAGACTTACAGACATGATTCAGCTCAGACATTATTCCAATTTCTTAAACACTTAAACCCGATAATACTCTGTTGTGACGGGGTCCCCCAGGGTCTACTACGCATTGTGACCTTGTAGCTCTGCTATTTTTGAAAGAGTTGGAAAGATTTGGAATAATTCTGAACATTTCTTTTTACACAAATCTCTCCTTAATACAGAGCAATTTACTTTTTTTTAGCTTGTAGATCTGCTATTTGTGCTACTTTTGTGTGACATGGAATGGCAAAGTACGGCATTAATTTACAAAAAAAGTTAAAGGGGTTAAGGGGTAGAGTGGCCGGGTAGAGCAAGGTTCCCAGTTCGATCCCGGGCTGGGGCGCTCCCCTAGTGTTAGTGTGGAAGTGTCCTTGAGCAAGACGCTGAACCCCTAATTGCTCCTGATGAGCAGGTTGGTGCCTTGCATGGTTTCCTCCTCCATCGGTGTATGAATGTGTGTGTGAATGGGTTAATGGCACAATCAATGTAAAGCACTTCGGATAAAAGCGCTATATAAATGCACCATTTACCATTTCATTTAGAAAGCATGTTAATATGTTATGTTTCTCTGTTTACCTCTAATTAAATGTTGTCCTAACCCTGCCCAAATCAATGCCCCCCCACCCCCACACCCCCACCCACAGAGGCCAGTGGAAATGGGGCCAGTACAGTAGTAGATTAGGGTGTATATAGGTGGGGGTTTGTGCAGTTGCAGTACAAGCTGGCGTTTTGCTCTCAGCCAGCTGAGACTATAAGCTCTGTCCTGCTTTCAGGGAGGAGGGACAATTCCCAGGCCAGGCCAGGCCTGCCTACTGTGTGCCCCCCTCCCCTGCCTGCCTGGCTGTATGATTTGTGGAGCCCGCTGGGGAGGGAGAGAGAGAGAGAGAGAGAGAGAGAGAGAGGAAAAAGGCGAGCCTCTCTCCCATAGGTTAAAATCTGCAAACAATGAGTCCCGTGTCCGTGACGGATGGCCTACATGCCTTCCCATTTGTCTGCCGCTTTTATAATCCCCACATCGCCAAATCAATTGTTATATAAAACCCCCAAAGTTTTTGCTTAACACGCACACTCGCATGTTACTGCATATGTGCGGGGAGAGGAGAGTAATGGGGGAGAGGGGGATACTCAGGTACTCTACCTATAAGTACAATTATTTTGTTATTTTTATTTAACCACTTCAGCCCTATTTACTTATAGGCTGTTGTAGCCGATTTATAAGCTCACAACATGTCGCAACGCGTTGTGAGCTTGTATATCGGCAATGTAAAAAAAAAAAATATGGTGTATAAGAAATGTATACATCAAATATAATTTTGAAAACATGTGAAATGAACATTCGGCGTAATGAGCACTTTTACTTTTAGTACATTCTTACAGCAATACTTTTGTACTTTTAATTCAAGTGAAATTTTGAACAAAACAGGACTTTTATTACTGTTACATACGCTAACGGAGTATTTGCCAGACCCAGAGGGTCGGCCTACATGAGGCATTGTCTGTCCCTCTTTTGTCCATATATGGGCATAAAAGGGACACAGACAGACACATACAGAGATCTCTTTTGTCCCTCTTTTCCTTCAACCACTAGAGAGAGAGAGAGAGAGAGAGAGAGAGAGAGAGAGAGAGAGAGAGAGAGAGAGAGAGAGAGAGAGAGAGAGAGAGAGAGAGAGAGAGAGAGAGAGAGAGAGAGAGAGAGAGAGAGAGAGAGAGAGAGAGAGAGAGAGAGACTTTTGGTGTGACTTTCAGGGTCCTAATTAGGGACAGGGACGACGAGCTCCCTCCCTCTCTCTCTCTCTCTCGGTGACATTTAGCCGGACATGCGTGATAAATGTCACCCTGTGGGTGCTGCTGGGTGCTGCCTCCACCAGTGGATGCATCAACAAGGCCTTAATAACCTTTACTGATGCTCCTGCCTCACATTCTGCACCCGTCTGCTGCTTGGCCTGCATGCCTAACAAACCAGCACACTGTGTGTGTGTGTGTGTGTGTGTGTGTGTGTGTGTGTGTGTGTGTGTGTGTGTGTGTGTGTGTGTGTGTGTGTGTGTGTGTGTGTGTGTGTGTGTGTGTGTGTGTGTGTGTGTGTGTGTGTGTGTGTGTGGGTGTGTGTGTGTGTGTGTGTGTGTGTGTGAGCACGCGCACAGATAGACTCTAGGTGGTGCTAGAGCACCTGCCCTTTGCCCTCTTCACCAGAAGTGCCCTTTTTTCAGTTTACAGCAGGGTCATCAACAGGGGGTCCTCAGAGTTACTACAGGGGGTCCGCCAAATCTTTATGTGATATGATTTTTCTTTTTACCATAACCACTCGAAACCTTTTTCTGAGGAGAACTTTAGCCAAAAATAGCCGATCTACAAGCCCACAACGCCTCGCAGCGCGAGGCGTTGTGAGCTTGTAGATCGGCTATTTTTGGCAAAGAGGTATAGGTGTAGAGGGAAAAAAGAGCAGACCAAGTAAACAAAAAAAAGTATAATTTAATTGAGCACCTGCCCCTCAAAATGTCTGTGCACGCCACTGCTAACAAACCAAGCCTGTGAAAAGACCGAGTGACAATTTCTTTGGGCAAAATACCGTGGCCAGGATTGTCAGGTAAATGATTACCAATGACCAAAAAATAATAACATAATGACCAAAAAATAATAACATAATAATGATAAGTATATAACAGGACCAACAAGTTCATTCCACATTTTCAGAACTTTGACCGACTTTCAAAAAATATTTTTCTTTCTTTTGTTTTGCTTTTTTTTTTTTGGAAGAGATGAATGCATTGTGCTTTGAAGACTTTGAAGACATTAATCAATAATATATATACTCATTAAAATAAACACAAAATGTCTCGACTTAAATGGGACACAATGCTCCTCGAGTGTGACGAGAGTCTCACAGAAGACAAATCCAGGGGGCATTTTTTTACATCTTGTCACCAAACAGCATGTCACATAACATTCTCTCTTTATATTTGCCGCAGCTGTATATTTTGCCAGCATTCCTTTATTGTTTCCTTTCTTTTGGTCCCATTTGGAAGCTGTAATTGTGCGCTGATTAGGAGCGACATGCCTTGTGACTCTTAATGACAGCAAAACAGTGACATATCCAGACCGGAGACACAGTAAAATCCTCAGCGTTAATTTAACCACGCTACGGGATATTAGCACAACACGACACAAAATGACTAGTTACCTAATAAAGGTTAAAACTAAAGGTTAAACCCCTCTCTCTCGTTCCTGACCACTTTTCCGTCGACTACCTTTTTTCACTGACAAAAACGAAATAAAAACTAAGCTACAATGATAACTAAAACTAAGACTAAATATATTAACAATTTTGTCAACAAAAAAAAAAACTAGACTAAAATGGAGTGGACTAGTGGAGAAGAGATCCAGTAGAACTAAAAGACTCTTTATGCTCAGGCTTTATGCTCAGGCGTTGCGCTCTGAAAATAGCAGATCTACAAGCTCACAACGCGTCGCAGCGCGACGCGTTGTGAGCTTGTAGATCGGCTATTTTCAGCATGCAGCCAAGTGTAAAATCAGCCATTATGACACCATCAAGACATCGCCAAAATACATTTTAGTCGACTAAATCAACTGTAGGTTTAGTCGACTATAATCTTATGATATTTAGTCGACTAAAACTAGACTAACCGTAAAACATTTAAGATGACTAAAATATGACTAAAACTAAATGGAACACTATGACACGGTTATTGGCAGTCTTAACAAGGTGATCATCAGCTGCAGGGAACACAGGTCCATTGTAGTCCAGGAAGAACTGAGGAAGAATTTCTGGAAAACCCTGTTATTATAATTTGAATTCATGTTTTTGAGAAAATATCAAAATGTCAATACAGCAATGCATTGATATGAGAAAGATTTGTCATTATTAATTTAGAATTCTTAGGTACTTTTAAAAGCAACTTGTAGGTAAGTAATATCGTGACTAGGAGTATTTACACTTTGACTCAAGTACTACTCTGTCCACCCACGATTGCTATACTGCTATAATCTATAAAACAAAAGGCTTTCACTCTTATGCAACAATAAAGATACCTTGACCGCTGAGAGCGTACAAATCAGGCACGTGCAGAGGGGCGGGCTTTTGGTGCTTCCGCACCTGTCCTTTTGCCTCAAGGTGCCCTTTTGTGTATTGTTTTTTTGTATGGCCTGCCCAACACCCGTGGCCCTCATCAAGACAAACATTTGACATATAATTATAATTTTACTATCATTATTATGAAGGGCACAGATGTGCACAGATGTGCCCTTTTCTAAACTTTGAGCACCTGCCCCTTCAGTGCCCTCTGCACGGTTCCTGGTACAAATATCACCAAAATGGGCTCTTGAATGTCCTCAGAATAAAGCAGAGTTTCCATTTGGTCCATGGTTCACACATACAGCTAGAGAGGTCCATTCCTGGTTAAATGAACACTCAGGATCTTGCGGTGAAAGAAAAAAAAAAAAAAAACGAACTGCACTTTGTCATATCTTTTGCCAACTTTTCTTCCTGTTGTGATACTTCTGCTTCTTAGGCCATCAGCTACTTATTTATTTATTTGTTTATTTTTAAGAACAAACCCCCAAATGGACGCTAGCTATAAAGCCGTCTCTTTCTTTTGAAGTTTGTCTTTGATATGGAGAATAAACAGATGAATTTACATTAATGTCGTCTTTTTTTCTCTTTCTTTCTCCCAGTATATGAAATAAATAACAAATACATAAATAAATAAACTAACATTTATCTGATTAAATTAACCGTCTATATATACTTCTTGGCGTGTTTCAGAGATGCTTTTATCTGCTCTCCCTGGACGCAATGCTCCTGACTACCGCGCGCGTGTGTGTGTGTGCGCGCGCGCGCGTGTGTGTGTGTGTGCGCGTGTGTGCGCGCTTACAGAAACATCTTAACTTCATATATATTTCAACTTTAATTTAGTAAAATATTGCCTTACTTCATCTCACAAGATTGTCCCACACACAAGGCGTTGCAAATAAGGAATGTTTTACAAGGTTTCAACCTTACATTAAAGATATGCATACAATACTGGTCTAAAGCCATTTGTACGTGGGTGGACGTGTGTGCAATGCATGCCATTGTGTGTGTGTATGTATATGCCTGATGTGTGAGCGTGCGTGTGCGTGTATTTTTGTGTTTAGATGCAAGCACACATACCATGGTGTTGTGCGTGTGCGTGTGCGTGTGCGTGTGTGTGTGTGTGTGTGTGTGTGTGTGTGCGCGCGCGTGTGCGTGCGTGCGCGTGAGCATGCATGGGTATGTGCCATACCTCCATATGCATGATGCACTTAACTGCGGGTGCACGGCTGTGTTTCAAATGACACGGAGCGGGATGCGGCGCGGTGGCTAATTGCCTCTCCTGAGGAATAATTAGGTGACAAAGGAGAAACGGAGGGAGAGGAGAAAAAAAAGAGATATATGCTGCGTCTTACGTGTGGCTCAACACGTCCTGCCATTTGTTTGCTGCAGGATCTCCTGGTAATGAAGAGCGAGAGAGAGAGAGAGAGAGAGAGAGAGAACACGACACGGCCATATATTTGGTAGGCCGGAAAAAAGCCGTAGAATGGGAGGAGAGCGCGAGCGCGCAATTAATTACAGCTAATTAGATATATCCGTTATATTTACTGGGGCACAGATACATCAACTGGTCAAGGCTATTTTGGTCCCTAAAAAAGGGTGGGTGTAGCCAACGCCCAGAAAGTCAGCTGCAGCAGTATATACTGTGGTTTTCAAAGTGAGGGCCACTGTGTGGGAGGGGGGTCATTTATATATATATATATATAGTAGCTATATTGGAGCTTGTAGATCTGCTATTCTTTTTTGAAAAATTGTGAAAATGTGTGCAAATCTTTGAATATAATATATATTTTAAAGCAAACATTTGTAACTCAAATCTTTGCTTCTGGGGGGTCCCTGGAATAACATATTTTAAGATGGGGGTCCATGGCCAAATGCAAATTATATCGCTTTAGAAAATATAAAGCAAGATAAAATGTACAAGATAAAAAAAAAATGCAGATCTAGAAGCTCATATTGCTGCGCTATGAACTTCTATATCTGCTATTTTTGAATAGCCAAAGAAATCTGACACAGATGCGTTCCCTGTCTTAATGGATTATAATATTGAATCATCTGTATCAAGATCCACCTTAGGAACAGCTTTTCATGTCTGGGACGAGCCCTGGTGACCTGGTGTTATTTTTGCTTGAGGAGCAAAAACAAAAAGTATTATTTGTAAAGTAGCTGTGCCTGTCATGACTGCTGTAAATAATTTAGATTCATGGAGTTACTATGCATAAAGTGTTTGGTACTTTATCTGGATCCTCAATATGCCTGTATAATACGTTTTGCATTCTTATTGCTTGCACTTTGCACACACTAGAATTGCACTAGAATTGTAGTAGTTTTTGTTTTTACTTAAAGCTACACTATGTAACTTTCCAATTCTACCCCAGATTCTAACCGGTTGTGCGCTGACATGTTTACCATTGAGCTAATAGAGCCTATGCCTGCTTGCTCAGGGGATACATTTAATCTTGACCATCTGGTCAAAATTCTTTTCATGTCAAGGACCCCCAAATTGACACTTATTAGCCCGCGGACCCCCATTTGAAAAAGATAAGCCAGGGACCCCCATAAGGGAACATTTTTACGACTCTAGCAGTGATTCTCAATCATTGTAATTTAAGGACCCCCCCAGTTTGACATGCATTAGGCTACGGACCCCCATTTAATGGCATCTCTGGGACCCCAATTCATATTGAAAAATCAATGTTAATTTAACTGTGATAGTGTACAAATGGAACCAAATGGACCCGTTAGGGTCCATTTGGTTCCATATGTACACTCTCAGAGTTACACACCCATAAGTGTCCATTTGGTTCTTATAAATCATTAAATCATTTAGCTGGGGACCCCCTGGTATCCCCTCAAGGACCCCTGGGGGTCCCCGGACCCCACTTTGAGAACCAATGCATTAGACAACATGTGCAAATTATTCATAATCTTTCAAGATTTTTCACTGATGTTCAAAAATAGCGGATGTACAAGCTCACAGTGCGGCACAAAGTGAAAGAGGTTAACATGAGTGTGATGTTGTATTAACACATTTAGCTGGGACCCCCCCCCCCCCCCCAAGGACCCCCTTTGAGAACCAATGACAGACAGACAGACAGACAGACAGACGTCTAGACTCTTGCAGAGCAACACTCCCCCAGAGAGTGCTGATCTAGACCAGTGGTTCTCAACCTGTGGGGCCATGCAGGGCCGCGAGGATATATATTGCAAGTGGGTCCCCTAAATAATTGGTAAAACATTAAGATTTAATGATAGTATAACATGGATATAAACACATATGTTAAAAAAAAAAGTCATGGTAATGTTTCTTTAACCCATTAAGACCTGGAACGCATCTGTGTCACTTTTTGATTTGAGCTAAAAAAAAAAGCATTATTTTACACTTTGGGCTATTCAAAAATAGCAGATCTACAAGCTCTTGGTGCCGCGCTATGAGCTTGTAGATCTGCTATTTTTGAAAAGTCATGAAAATGTGTGCAAATCTTTGAATATATATTGTTTAAAGCGAACATTTTTATCTCTATTCTTTGCTTCCGGGGGTCCCTGGAACAAAATATTTTGAGATGGGGGTCGGCGGCCGAATACATATCATTGTTTGGGTCCTTGACATGAAACAGTTTGAGCACCACTGATATAGAAACATACATTTTTCAGAATACTGTTGGGATTTAGAAGACATTTGTATAGAAACATGTGTTAAAATCTTAAGAAATGAGGCTTCGTATAGGAATACTGTGTTGGTTCCTTTGATCCAAGCTGGAACCAGTGGTGTAATGGTGATTCTTTTTTTTACCAGCGGAACGGTATTTTAATGACCATTTGGGTACTTGGCTCGTGAATCTAGGGGTGTGAACAATTTTCAGTGCAACGCGGTGGTGTTCCCTCTATAGCGACCAAAACACCACTGACTGGAACACAATACATTAGCTGATTAAAATAAACGTGCTCTGAAAATGCACACGGCCTTCTGTTATCTGAGAAGCATTTGCTTCTCCAAAACAAAGGGTAGTGATTGGTTGTATAATTTTTATTCAGAGTACAAAATAATATTTTGGTGATTGCAGAGAATCTCCAGTGCACTTTACTCTTATATATACACTATTTGTTTGTTTGTTTTTTGCATGTGAGCATATTTTGTGCTCATACTTTTGTGTTGGTGCATGCACCTACGCACTGC
>NC_139960.1:1653153-1738153 GCF_963454915.1 Gymnoscopelus microlampas
CACACACACACACGTCAGACCACCCTCTCGCCTCGGACCACCTTGGCAGAGACGGCCCACCACCAATCCACCACTAATTGACTCGTAGCCTGTCCCCACGGTGCTCTGCAGGTGAGCACCGGCACCGCATTAAGCTTCCATTTTTAAAACCCAATGTGGAAGTGCAATATCGGCCACCGCCATTCCAGGGTCCCCCCCCCCCACACGCGCACACACACACACACACACACACACACACACACACACACACACACACACACACACACACACACACACACACACACACCACACCAACACCCTCTCCTCTTTCCCCTCTCCTCCCTTACTTGGCCGTGTGTTTTTCTAGAATCTTTAATAAATATTGTTTAGGGTTAATTAATTGTTTCAAATACGTTAATAATAATAATAATAATAATAATTATGATTATTATAGTGTCTCTGTTGGGATGTCCAGAACTGGGACTTTTCAGGATTCAAGGGTAAAAAAGTAGCAGCTTGTAGATCTACTACTTTATGCTTTTGTGTGACACCATAGAATGATCAATAGTCTGTTAATTTATGAAAAAACTAAAGAGATTATAATTATGGAGAGAAGAGGTTCCTGCCCGACAGCAAGTATACATAGATAGATAGATAGATAGATAGATAGATAGATAGATAGATAGATAGATAGATAGATAGATAGATAGATGGATAGATATAAATAGGGCTTCAGTGGTTAAGGAAAGCCACACAGAGCAGATTATAAACTGAGGATACAATAGGAGGTATTTTTAAGACGTTTACCTGCACGCATGCATGCATGCACGCACGCACACACATGCACGCACGCACACTTATGTACGTACGTAAGTAGTATGCACAATCCCAGTACACATGCACATAATGCACACATGCACATGCATGCATATACAGTACAGAGACACATGCAAGTACATAAGCTCACACATACACTCACATGTATGCGTTGCAGGCACACACACACACACACACACACACACACACACACACACACACACACACACACACACACACACACACACACACACACACACTTTCACACGGCAAGTATATCCCCCTCGCCACCGCTCAGAGCCGAGGGAGGCAGATTGATGCCGACAGCTCTCTCTCTGTGTGTGTGTGTGTGTGTGTGTGTGTGTGTGTGTGTGTGTGTGTGTGTGTGTGTGTGTGTGTGTGTGTGTGTGTGTGTGTGTGTGTGTGTGTGTGTGTGTGTGTGTGTGTGTGTGTGTGTGTGTGTGCACTGCGTCAGATCAAGTATTCCACACAGAATAACATACAGTCCTTTCTTCTTAAAGAGAACGCCTGCGGTGCCTCCATTTAGGGGGCTTTTTGTTCAGAGAGAGAAACACTCCGACATGGAGATTGTTCTGGTTCTTTGGGCAAAGCCTCCACACGCGGCGTTAAGCAAAGAAAGCGGCTTGATACTTCCCCATCTCTTGTTGACAGAAGTTATTGAAAATGCGTTAATGAACAACAGAGGGAAGTTCACAACGCGCCGCCGCCGCCGCCGCCGGGGGAATTTTGAGCCCCCGTGAATGTGATATTATTATGATTATTTATTTCCAACTCACATTTGATTTAATTAGCAGGGCTCTGAAAGAGAGTCGTCAACAAGTGACGTCCCTAAACGCTCGCTTATATTCCAAATGACGAGACGGCGGTCCCCCCGGCGAGGGACTTTTTGCCGTTAGCCTGTCAATTAGAACGTTGCCGCGAGAATTTGACGACCAGACATTTATAGGGCAGACACCGGAGAACGCCCGCGTCGTTAGAGAGGGCCTTAAATGAAAATGTTCCACAGCGAAATAAATGCTAATTGTCGGAGAGAGAAAAAAAAAAGCAGGAAATAAACCAGAGTTGTTTAATTAATTTGATGCCTAGAAGAATATCAAACGTTCAATTAAAGTCTCCAGGCGTGACGGAATGACCTCAGTAAAACCGTCTGCCGGTTGAATTGTCGGTTTTGCAGCAATGCCACGCGTTGACGCTTCCTGTGTAATTCATACCGGGAAAATAGCTGACCTACAAGGGTCGGCCTGGCTTGTGAGCTTGTAGATCGGCTGTTTTCGAAGGCCGGCGCGTCACACAACGACGTATATCGTCGGTGTCTTGCGGAAACCCTGTATCTCCATGTTTCAACTTAGTACGTGTACGTGTTATTTCTGTTATTTAATGTCCTACGTTGTCATTCAAGAGTGTCAAGCTCAGTGCCGGTTTAGACTCCTGCAGGGGCCGTAAGCAGGATACAGGAAAGGGGGCCCTGGGCGGCGGCGAAAAAAGACGCGGGTAAAAAAAGACGAAAGAAAAAAAAAAGAAAGACGCGGTTAGGCGGGGCCCTGCGCAACCTACGTAGTGTGCGTATAGGGTGGACCAGCTCTGGTCAAGCTAAAGTAGTGAAAATAGCCAATCTGCGAGCTTGTAGATCAGCTATTTTCTTACTTTTTAAAAATAATTAAAAAATACCTCTTTTGGACATATTGGGTTTCCGGCCCATGGGGGTTAGCGCTGGGCGATATGATTTCAAATAAACATCACCATTATGACAAACTGTATCTCGGCTCCTGTGTACATTTTTTTCTCTACTCTATGTATTTTTGGTGAAACATGCTATTTTCAACTGGGTATAACAAGAGAACGGGAGGTCACGATGACATTTATTTTCTTCTTTGCAGAAGCACAGTGATTTCCTCCGTGATTAGCAACCAACAGGGGATCCATCATACTGGAGATAAATATTCTCTGACTACTTAAAAAGGTTAGAAAAAAAAAAAACCCTGGCAGCAGCAAAAAAAAAAGCAGATGCATCGTAGGCCTACCTGACAGTGAATGTCTGGACGATTATTCAAAAAATGTATAAATTGTGAAAATAACGGATTTACAAGCTCACAACGTGGCACATCGCTTTAGTCTGTATTTAGTTCTGAATACCGTTTTCTGACTGGGTGTGGCACTGCACACCTGTTTCCATTTCCCCATCATCACCAGAGTCTTCAAGAAACCTGCCTTGACTCCGCCCCTTGCCAGATCTTCCCATAGAATTACCTGGCAAGTATAGCTGAAGCCTACATTGTTGCTGTCCGTACCCTGTAGAGCTATTTTCTGTGTTTTGCTGCAATCATTCTGATCGCTTGTTTTTTGTCACACTCCAGATCTGCAGTGCCACTCCCTGCTTGCCACCACCATTCCTCTGGATTGTTTGTTTGGCTACCGACCACATGCTTGGACTCTGACTACTCTCATGGACTCTCCCTAAGTATAGTTCTATATTATATAATATCTACATATATACATATATATTTGTGCCACTAGTTATATATGTATATCCATGTAGATTTATATAGATATATCTATTTTGGTTATTAAAACGCCTCGCAAGGCATTAACCATTTCCTGTCTCCTGAGTGGTTGCATTTGGGTTCTGAACACAACTCAGTCTTAACACACATATATATATATATATATATATATATATATATATATATATATATATATATATATATATATATATATATATATATATATATATATATATATGTATATATATATATATATATATGTATATATATATATATATTCAGGAATTTGCCCAAACTCCTACTTAAGGTGTTGCTAAAGATCTACAAAGCTATATTCCCAAACCACTTGTGATACACACATACCTCCCTCTGCAAGCATCCCGGAGAGAGAGAGAGAGAGAGAGAGAGAGAGACAGCAGCGTTGACAGCAAATGGATGGCGGTGCTTCCGCGCGCCAGTAAACAGGTCTGGCTGCATGGTGAGCGTGTATTGGATGGGGGGGGGTGTGATATAGGATGCTGTTTAACCCAGAAACGACGGCGCGGCCCCGGGGACACCCCATTCCTCACCGCCAAACATCCATCATGCCGGGGCAATCGAGAGAGCGGGGGGCGGGGGGGGGGGTTATGCAGGGTGGGGGCTTTCCCCAGGGAGATGACTGAGTGGGCGAGGGGAGGGAGGGAGAGAGAGAGAGAGAGAGGGAGGGAGGGAGGGAGAGAGAGAGAGAGAGAGAGAGAGAGAGAGAGAGAGAGAGAGAGAGAGAGAGAGAGAGAGAGAGAGAGAGAGAGAGAGAGAGAGAGAGAGAGAGAGAGAGAGAGAGAGAGAGAGAGAGAAGGTGTCAGATTCCCATGCACATGGGTGGAGGTAACTTCTCAAACGTTTTCATGTCAAGGACCCCCAAATGTATATATGTTTGTCAGTGGATCCCCGTCTGAAAACATTTTGCATCAGGTACAGTATCACCACATACAAGATTTGTGTTTGAAAAAAAACGTTTAAAAAACAATGAAAATTTTCCACACTTTATTTTTCAAGATTGTTTGAAAAATAGCAGATTTACAAACTCACAGTGAGCTTGTAGGATTGGCTATAGAGTACAGAAGTCCTGACGTCACTCGTTCATCCCCTGGTTCGCTGGTTCGTAAAGTCATTTCTCTATGGACTTAGAATCGTCTAAAATAAGAATTGTGGTCCAAAAATAAACAAACTGTCTCTGTATCGTTTATGATAGTCGGTCACTTATATTACATACAGTCTGTTTCTGGCGAAAATGTAACTAATTCGGTGGAAGTAACATTATCGTAGCCTGGTTCCAGACCATAGACCCCGCCCACTCTCTGAGTGCACGCAGCTTCAGTCTGATAATCAGGCTAACATTATCGTTTTCTCACCGTCAGTTGATGCTTCATATCCATAAGAGTCAAAGATCATTTGTTTATTTTTTGGAACACAGTTCTTATTTGACGCAATATTAAAGATGTCTATGGGAATTCAGAACGGGGTGGAAAACCACGAACCAGGGAGGATGTGTAAATTACGTCAGACTGCGGTGCTCTATATTCAAATAGCAGAGAGAAAGGGGGGCTGTGCAGGGGTGGGAGATATCAAGTGGTTAAACCAATTTTGATGGCATTTTAAAAAAGAAATACTGAGGGGGACCCCCTGGAACCCCCTCAAGGACCCCAAGATCCTTCTTTGAGAACCACTGCTTGTCACTGACTCTTTGGTCAGCTAGTAGCTCTGTCAGGTTAGGACAAGTACAAAAAAAAAGGAGTATGAGGAAAGCAAGGTGAAAGAAAAGCATGGAGGAAATCTGCTCTTTGGGTCTGAATGGAAACAGATGACCAATCCTTCTTTGTTTGCCATGGTAGATCTCCCAACTCTCTCTCTCTCTCTCTCTCTCTCTCTCTCTCTCTCTCTCTCTCTCTCTCTCTCTCTCTCTCTCTCTCTCTCTCTGCTCCCTGTCACTTTCTTCTCAATGTCCTTTCTCTGTCAGCATCTAAGCTGTATCAGCCAGGGGCCAGGGAACCCCCTGGATGTGACACTGTGTGTGTGTGTGTGTGTGTGTGTGTGTGTGTGTGTGTGTGTGTGTGTGTGTGTGTGTGTGTGTGTGTGTGTGTGTGTGTGTGTGTGTGTGTGTGTGTGTGTGTGTGTGTGGGGGGAGTGGGTCAGAGTACACTGATATGGCCCCATGCTGTGCAGTGAGTCTACGGAGCGCCACCATGCGTGTCCGTCTCAGACCGTTGCACCCAGAGATAGAGGGAGAGAGAGAGATTGATTGATTGGTGGGGTTATCTTCTCAAACATTACTTCACAATGTGAACCCCAGGATTCTTTGAAATTGACAGAGAGAGACAGAGAGCTGGCCCGTCTTTTTCTTTTTTTTCTTTTGCCTGACAAGCTTGACAAGCTTGTGAAATGAGAAGTTGAATGTTTCAACTTCAACTTTATTGTGACATCGCAAGTTTACGAGTCATTCAACACTTGTCACTCCGAGCATAAATTGGCCTTAAGATATCACTGCTGTTGGGCATGAAACTCTCCATATCTCCATATTTTTACTTTTTGTGTTTTTTCGTTAATGTATGCCCTACTTGATCATATTACAGCAGATCTACAAGCTCATAGTGCGGCACCGAGTGCCGCGCTATGAGCTTGTAGATCTGCTATTTTTGAAAAATCGTGAAAATGTGTGCAAATATTTCAATATATATATTCTTTAAAGTAAACTCAAATCTTTGAGTCTGGGGGATTCTACAAATGCCTTCTAAATCCTAACGTTTATTTTTATTTTTAAAACATATCTTGCTATGTTCGGTGGTTCTCAAACTTTTTCATGTCAAGGACCTCCACAATTATATGTATTTGGCTGCAGACCCCCATCTCAAAATATGTTGTTCCAGGGACCCCCCCGCTGTCCTGGGGGCCATAAGTGGCCCCTGTTTTGACTATTGTCATGGCAGACCCCTGAACAATGTTTGAGCTGAGTTTGGTGTGGATCGGAACAATGTGTGCGCCTCGCAGGTCCAGATGTTATGTTTGTGAAGCCCGTTTTCCCTGGTCGACCCACCCTCTAGGCAATTTTAATATGAGATTATTGAGATTCTTTGAAAATGTTTTGGACAATTTCAAAACAGCAATGTGTGGCTGTAAATAAGAAAATGTACTTTTGAACAATACGTTCAACACACTGCAATACTTTAACCCATTGAGACCTGAAGCTGATTCTACATGTCTCCTAAATCTCAACTTTTCTGAAAAACGTATGTTTCTATATCAGTGGTACTCAATCTTTTTCATGTCAAGGACCCCTAAAATTATATGTATTTGGCCACGGACTCCCATCAAAATATCTTGTTCCAGGGACCCCCCAGAAGCAAAGATTTGAGTTAAAAATGTTCGCTTTAAAAATATATATATTCCACGATTTGCACACATTTTCACGATTTTTCAAAAATAGCAGATGTGCCGCGCTACGAGCTTGTATATCTGCTATTTTTGAATAGCCCAAAGTGTAAAATAATGCTTTTTTTTAGCTCAAATCTAAAAATGACACAGTTCCAGGTCTTAATTCAAGTTCAAATTTGAATGAGCAACTTTCCCCTGTATTGAGTGATATCTGACCAGTAGTCTCCATACTTTGACTCAGGAGGGATTTGTACTTGAGCCCTCCAACTGCCGGCTTCTTGGCAGAGCTTATATTCGCCGGCGATCAATTCATTTTAATCACAACAGGGGAGGCGAGGGGGAGCAACGTGCTAATTGATTGGCAGGCATTTGCATAGAGAGGGTTACGCAACGCAACAAAATGTCAGGGCCATCCTTGGCTCTGACCTGTGAGGGCTGCTGGCACAGCACACTGATAGGGGTCATTCATCACGCAGCCTGCCTCGCCAGGGTCCACATGACTGACCAGGGTCCACATGACTGACCAGGGTCCACATGCCAGCTGCTGTTAGCATCGTCAGTCACCTGTCACACCAGGGTGGGCTTAGATCATTGGTTCTCAAAGTGGGGTCCGGGGACCCCCAGGGGGGTACTTGAGGGGGTTCCAGGGGGTACCCAGCAAAATGTGTAAATATGGCATCAGAATAATTATGACCTTTTATACTTTGGCTATTCAAAAATAGCAGATCTACATGCTCATAGCGCGGCACCGAGTGCCGCGCTATGAGCTTGTAGATCTGCTATTTTTTTTAAAATCTTGAAAATGTGTGCAAATCTTTGAATATATATTTTTTAAAGCTAACATTTGTAACTCAAGTCTTTGCTTCTGGGGGTCCCTGGAATATATATTTTTTTTAGATGGGGGTCCGCAGCCAAATACATATCATTTTGGGGGTCCTTGTCATGAAAAAGTTTGAGAACCACTGGCTTAGATAGACAGAGAGGAGAGGAGGGCTGAAGGGAGAAGAGGATTGTAGGAGGATGTGCAAGAGAGAAAGAGAGAGAGAGAGTGTGTTTGGGGGATGCCATCATTGGGAATGAAGAACGACTAAATGTTTTGTTTAGTTGTATAATCAAAACTTAGAGTCAAAACTTCAGACCATGAGAACATGTTGAGTTGTACACCGTCACCCACCTCCAAGTGCACTAAAAATAACCAGAGGGGACTACAACGTCAAATCTCTTAATTTCACTCTGAGAGTTTTGATTGATTGATCGATTGAATACTTCATTAACAAGCGTGTTAACCGTTCATGGTGGTATACAGTACAGTCAAAGGATATGCTAAAAGGATAACACATGTAAAAATGACGGCGGTCATTTGGTTGTTATCTTAGCATAATATAGACTTAAAATGTAGCCTATACAGCTTAGGGAATCCTCCATGTCGATGTAAGGACTTAGTCAACAGAGTCACAGAAAACCTTTATAATGTCACCTCAGTGAAAGTTAAAGGGGACACACCATGAATTTCACTATTCTTTCACTATTTTTTTTGTATTTTTTGGGCTCCCCGGTGTCTCTTGTACCCCAAAAACTATTTTTTTTTAACATTCAGTCATTCATTCTCATTTCAGAGATTTTCAGAATGGGCGTGTCTGAACAGGCCATCTCAGAAATGGCATGTTTGCTTACATCACGAAACTTTCTGCCCATGTATTTTGACAGACAGAATTGCTCAGTAGCACCCCTCTGCCCAACAGGACGTTTTGGTATTGCAGCTGAAAGTGCTTTATAAGCCTGAGAGAATTGACTTGGGATGAGTATATCTGAGTGTTGATTTAGGCTCAAACCTTTTGAAAATGGTTTGAGGGACATACACCATATGATATTAAATATCAAATATTTTTTTTAAATTCATGGTGTGTCTCCTTTAAGTAAAACCAAATCAATAATGTGCTAGTTTGGTTGTAGTGGGTTGGCTCCCCCAACGATGATGGAAGGAACAACAGTTACAAGGGCTCCAATAAATACTAACAGATACAACAGGCCAGGGTGCCTACACACTTCGTGCTTTGCCCCCTAATGATATTACAGCAGGGGTCTTCAACGTTTTCAGGCCAAGGACCCCCTAGCTGAGAAAAAGCTGAAGCAGGGACCCCCCACTCTATATTGTATAAAATTGTGTTTCAGATAAAACACTAACTTTTTTCCCTCTACACCTATAACTCTTTGCCAAAAATAGCCGATCTACAAGCTCTAAACGCCTCGCGCTGCGAGGCGTTTAGAGCTTGTAGATCGGCTATTTTTGGCTAAAGTTGGGATGCTAGGATGCTAAGAAAAGGGATGCTAGGGTTGAAGTGGTTAATGTACAAAAAAATCATATCACACACAGATTTGGTGGACCCCCTGTAGTAACTCTGAGGACCCCCTAGGGGTCCCGGACCCCCTGTTGAAGACCCCTGTATTACAGTATGTCTTCACCCTGTCATTTCTTCAGATGAACAGTGTGGTTTCTGTAACAGTAAAGAAGAAAATCACACAGCGCTGTCAAAGAGCAGTTAACTACCACACGTCCAGGGGTCAAGAGGACTCCTGGCTTTGTGTAAAGCCATCACAGAGACAATTGAACGAACTCAACTCTGACGTGCAATCACCCGTTGGGACGGGGGGTGGGGGCGGGGGTACAACGACGCATAGAATATCTGTGATTACTCAAAGCAAGGACAAACGCAACTCCTTGCCTGTCACCCGAGCTGATGATGACAAAGAAACAGCCATTAAAGCAGAGGGTGATGGACCCTTTTTTTATACGCCACATAACCCATTACAGAGACTGACGCGCAGATGAGACGCGTTCCGTCGCGTTGACACGCAGGATGACGGCGAAGCCGCCGGATTGACGGCCTGACGCTAGTATTTGCCTCGGAAGTCATTATGTTAAGTTGACAATGCTGGAATGGGGCCGTCAAACCACCGACCCCATTATGATGCCGAATTCGTCTTACATATTTAATCATATCTCATGCAGAACTATGAGTGAGTGAATTATAGACGCACAGACAACCAGTCACAGTCAACATCAACAGTAGATCTGTCACAATCATTTACTTGACAATGAATTGTCCCACAAATAACTGTGATTAATGCTACAATTATTGCGAATTGTGATTAGCCCATTAGATTGCGTTTTTGGCATTCAATATTGGAACGTAAATGAATATGAATTTCTGTTTGTCTTTTAGTCTTCGCAAGTAAAACATTTCACTCGGCAAATATGACAAATAACTCAAATATACCAAGAAAGGACTGACGTATTTAATAACTGTATACCTAAATAATAAAAAGTATACAGTCAAAATAGCTGATCTACAAGCTCACAACATGTCACATCGCGACGTGGTGTTTGTGGTATCTGCTACAAGCTTACAATGCACACATTAAACTGTGCTGTAAAAAGTGAGAAATCATATTTTAGGCACTGACAAATTACCGTTTCATTGTGACATTGATGATATTTATATATTTAAAAAAACAAATCTTTTTTTTGCTCATCTCCTCAAATTGAGTTTGTTTGTTAGAAAAAACACTCAAAAGGGATTTGCCGCAATAGAGCACCGAAGTCCTGAGGTCACTGCCAGTAGAGGGCGCTTTCCGCAGGTTCATGGCTTTACTTTTTGTATTGACATCCTCATTGGGGAATCTTAGATCGCTTCATATAAGAACTGTGTTCCAAACATAAACACACCACCCTGGTGTTTTTACTCATATGGATACGAAGCATCTACTGAAGGTGTAAATGTACACAAAGAGTAACACAATATAAACACTAGAAACGAGTCAAACAACCCAAAGACTACATTTCCCATGAACGCGGCTGCTGTGGGGACAGTGATTTCAGACCCGGAAGTAGTAGTTCTTAAGACTTTTAAGGCAGAATTCATTCCATTTTTGCCAGAAACAGGCTGTATCAAATATAAATGAATATCATAAACGGTGCAGAGCCACCCCCCTGACAGAAACGCCAGGGTGGTGCGTTTATGTTTGGAACACAGTTCTTATATGACGTGATCTAAGATTCCCCAATGGGGATTTCAACACAAAAAATAAAGCCAGGAACCCGTGGAACAGCGCCCCTCTAAGTGGCAGTCTAGTGGCAGTGACGTCAGACTTCGGTGCTCTATTACTGAACGCAGGTTGTTCCGCTGAATTCCACAGCAAATCATCGCTCATCAGCGTAGAATATGATTACATTATGAAGAGGAAGTGCATTGTAGTGTCAGTGCCACCTACTGGGCATTGGGAGGATCAGGGAGTGTTGTGTTTACCCAGATGTATGTGGAATCCACCGCAAAGTGAGTGAAAAGGCCGTCCCGACTGCTGTATCTGTGTTAATATGTTGATGAGAATACTAGACCCGTGTCTACTGATGGGAAATCAAGTGTTGGACAAAGTTACATACATTATTCAATATCTGCTCCACAGCTAGCTGTCTTCAGGGAGGAGTCGACCCATTATTTACAATGCCGCCTCGAGCGCTTCGCCATGTGAGATATCTTAAATAAGTAGACGGCTGAACGCCTGCAATAATTCATTTTCTGAACAACTTGACCCTGTGGTTTGTTGACTGGGGTCCACCAGGGGTCTGTACTTGGCCCCCTCCTTTTCTCCATCGACACCAGGCGCCCCCCCAAGCTGTGGTCCGCGAGCCGCGCTGGAGGTCTGCGACACCAGTCCTCACGGAAAGGAGTTTTGATATAATAGGTCTATTCACCAATCACGACCGTTGTGTAGAACAGTCCGACCTCACGCTGCGCTCTCTCTCTTTACTGTTTTTTCTGGATCAGGGCCCACTTGAAAGTCTTGAAAGTGCCTGCGGCCCACCCACCCGACTATTTAGTATGGTTGGCACCACTCAAATAACGTATATGTTCCTATATCAGTGGTTCATGGCCATTTGAAAATAGCCGATCTACAAGCTCACAATGCGTTGCTTTTTACTTTTGGTACTTTGAGTACATTTCGATACCAATACCTTTGTACTTTTACTCAAGTAACATTTTGAATTCCAGACTTTTATTTGTAACAGAGCATTTCTACACTGCAGAATTAATACTTTTATTTACGTAAACTACGTGAGTACTTTTTCCACCACTGCATGATTATAGAGTAAGGGGCGATATGGGGGGCGATGTTTAATTACCTCACACTGAATTCCAATGATCTGAGCCCCATATCCTGCAGGGCTCTTTTTTTTCCTCTTTTCATCCATCCAGAGTCACGCCTCTAAACGTTTTAATCCATTTAGACCGGGAAAGAATCATTTTTACCTGTAATATTTTTACCGGGATATTTTAGACCGGGAGAGAATCGATGTTTTCTTTTTTATTTCTGCTTTTTATTTTATTTATATTTATCGTGAAAATGTGTATATATAATTTTTTTTTTTTTTTAGCGAACATTTGTAAAATATGTTGTTCCAGGGACCCCCAGATGCAAAGATTTAAGTTACGAATGTTCGCTTTAAAAAAAACAATATATATATATATATATTTAAATATTTGCGTACGTTTTCACGATTTTTCAAAAATACTCTGTGCCGCGCTATGAGCTTGTAGATCTGCTATTTTTGAAAAGCCCAAAGGAATCTAAAATGACAGAGCTGCGTCCCACGGATTGAGCGGGTTAATTTGATTTGAGCGGGACGAAGCAGGCGTTTCCCCGAGCAACTGGTGTGACACTGGTGTGACCCCTCTATACTGCGGCGCGTAGAGGGGCTGGTGGTGAACGGTGCACATCACCATTGGGGAGTCAAATTGGGTCACCTTATTGTGAGATTACTATTACTGTGTGGATGTGTGATACTAATCCAACATTGTGATTTTTCCAACATTGGACATCGGAAATCGTCTTGCAAGCGTCATTTAACACCACATTCAAATGATGTGCTTCACAATGGACATGTACAGCCTATAGGCTATTTGAAAATAGCATATCTACAAGCTCACAACGCGTCGCACCGCGACGCGTTGTGAGCTTGTAGATCTGCTATTTTCAAACGTTTTAATAGTTTTAGTTGTGGTAGGCCTACTTTAAGTACATTTTGATGCCACTACTTTTGTACTTTGTAGGAGTGGGACTGGGAGTGCTAACAGCCGCTGCGTCCGCGTCTTCATGCCCGGTGTCCGAGAGAGAGAGAGAGAGAGAGAGAGAGAGAGAGACCCAGTCACAGTGTTTACGGCCTGCACTAAACTCTGAGCTGGCGGGGGTGGGGGGGGGGGGGGGGGGGGGTTCGCTATCCGTTTACGGCCGCGATAAATCTCGCCCGGCACCGGGTATACCGATATACCCGCATCGCTGCCACGCAAAATATTATTATTCGCTGTGATGGATAACATTTACCTGCTAATTCTAATCTCATACCGCAGGTCATTGTTTACAATATAAATCTAATTAAGTGCGGCCACAGCACCCGCAAAGAGGGAGAGGATCAATACACAATATGGCAAGCACAGCTGCTTGCTTCACGAGGACGCCCCATCCCCACCCACCACCCCATCCCCACCCACCACCCCTCCACCTCCCTGGACAATATTTTCAACCTATAAAGCGGTCGGGGTCTTCTCTCGGTGTGTCCAATAATCTGTCAAGGTTAAGTCGGCGAGAGGCAAAACATTACCATGTTGGACAGTATATGTCGGACACACCAGTCATGTGGCTACGGTCAGGGACGTGCACAGATAGACTCTAGGTGGTGCTAGAGCACCTGCCCTTTGCCCTCTTGACCAGAAGTGCCCTTTTGAAAAAAAAAGTTTTTCTTTTTTTCAGTTTACAGCAGGGGTCATCAACAGGGGGTCCGGGACCCCTAGGGGGTCCTCAGAGTTACTACAGGGGGTCCGCCAAATCTTTGTGTGATATGATTTTTCTTTTTACCATAACCACTCGAAACCTAGCATCCCTTTTCTGAGGAAAACTTTCGCAGTGCGAGGCGTTGTGAACTTGTAGATCTGCTATTTTTGGCAAAGAGGTATAGGTGTAGAGGGAAAAAAGAGCAGACCAAGTAAACAAAAAAAAGTATAATTTACTTGAGCACCCTGCCCCTCAAAATGTCTGTGCACGCCACTGGCTACGGTATGTGACCGGTGTTCTAATGTCTGTTGCTGCAAAAAAAGCCGTTCGGATTGGACGAGTTGAGTCATGAAACATGAGTGTGTAAAATCATCCATTATGACGCCATCAAGGCACCGGCAAAATACATTTTAGTCGACTAAATCAACTGTAGATTTAGTCGACTGTAATCTTATGATATTTAGTCGACTAAAACTAGACAAAAACTAAAACATTTCAGATGACTAAAACTATGAGTGAAAACTAAATCAAAATCTGTTGTCAAAATGAACACTGAGATACAGTAGTGAGATTCCCTGGGAGCTGGTCAGTGGTGGAAAGTAACTAAGTACATTTACTTAAGTACTGTACTTAAGTACAATTTTGAGGTATTTGTACTTTACTTGAGTATTTCCACATCTGGGGTCCGGGGGGCCAGCACGTCGGCGGCCCACCGAATGAAAACAAAATGACCGGTCATTGCACCGACTCTTTTAAAAACTCATTTACATCCTGTCAGATCCCATTACGGCCCCCGGGGGGGCCAGGGCTGGCTGGCTGGCGGCGCCGGAGCGCGGCGGGCACAGCCGGGGCCCCGGGCACAGCTGGGCGCGCCGGTCCGTATACCGTCGTCCACGAGCCCCCCTATACTGTACCACCCTGACCCGCCTCACCGCTCCGGCACACAACCTGACTCGCCTGTGTCAACACTCTTTCTCTCTCTCTCTCTCTCTCTCTCTCTCGGTCCTGCGTGATCAGGGCCAAACGAAGGTGATTAACAAAGTGCCTGAAAACCCGCTTTTGCTCTCTCATACAATTACCGTACAGTGTGTTCACCTAAGAGCATGAACGGAGAGGATTAGGCCCGCTAAATGCTGAGCATTGAATAAATTACTGTACCCGCCGCGGGGGGGGGGGGGGGGGGGGCAGGCTATAGCAAGCTAGCTTATAGACCAGGATTCCTCTCTTCGTAGAAAACACATCATTATGACTCAGCTTTTTGCAAATAACTTTAATCGGCCCACTTAAAAGCTGCAGTATATGTGCAGACCATTACCGGGCCCATGAAACATTAAAGTTGACTATTTCGAAAGGTCAAATGAATGGGTGGTCGGTCAGAGGAGGAGGCCTTTAAAAAGTGTTTTTTCTATCTGCCCACTATATTTAATTTGTCGATATTATGTGTGCGTACGTACGAAAGATGTCCCCTTTGCTTTCGTCAAGAGCTTCCGTGTGGAAGTTGAGGCATTACATTTTGTTCGGTTCCACAGATTTTTTTATTTTTTTTACTCTTTCTCATGTTATATTTGACAATTTGGCCATGTTTGACTATTTTTTTATTTCATAGTTTGTTGATTACTTTTGACGCAGTAATGGTCTTATTGTTTTTATTTACTGGTATAAAAAAGGTCTTAAAAGTCCTTCAATTGTCACTTTTGAAATGTGCAGACACCCTATACACTTACACTGGATGTCGGTTTGTTTACTGTTACGGTTTGTTTACTGTTGAAATGTGTTTACCCACCCACACACACATTAAGCAAATCATCTGGGGAAAAGTATCAATACTGCAGTGTAGAAATATAGTAAAAGTCCAGAACTAGAAAAAGTGCTCCTCGGAGCACAGGTCTCCACCAGGTCAGGTACGTTATTGTGGCCTCCTGGTGGCGCTATAATAGGCCAATGTGAAAAGGTGCTATTAATTCTTAGGTCGTTCACGGCAATCAGACACAGCATTCATGAGTTGAGGCATTTTGTTCCAAAACCGTGTTTTGCTAAATTAGACCTGCTGATGGCGCTATAACAGGCCAATGTGAAAAAGGGTGGCATCTCTTCCTTGGCCTAGTGGAAATGTGTTTGTGAAATTTCGCGTTAATCGCAAGCTGCGTTCATGATTTGAGGCATTTTGTTCAAAACGGACCAATCCTGCAAATTTTGGAAGCGAACCTTAGGCAATGAGGATGGAATATGGGGAATCGGACAGATCTGTGTTGATCACATGACTATAGAGATACTGTGTACCGATTTGCATGACGTTTGGATAAAATCTGTAGGAGTAATGTAAACAAATGGGTTTTGCGGAAATCGTCCTCCAGGTGGCGCTATAACAGGCCCATGTGAAAGATTTTGGGCAGAGGTTCTGCTGTGGCATCCAGGGAGTGTGTGTGTGCAGTTTCACAACGACCGGGCCAACGGTGGCGGAGATTAGCTGGTTGGTAACAGACAGAAGGACGGACGGACGGACGGACGGACACACGGACAGGTGCGAAAACATACTCTCTCGCCATGCCTTTCGGCCTGGCGGAGACAATTAAACATTTACTTGAGTAAAAGTACAAAAAGTATTGGTACCAAAAGTAAAAGTACTAAAATATGTATGTGTGTGTGTGTGTGTGTGTGTGTGTGTGTGTGTGTGTGTGTGTGTGTGTGTGTGTGTGTGTGTGTGTGTGTGTGTGTGAGAGAGAGAGAGAGAGACAGAGACACAAAGGTATTACTCCATGGTGTTACAGCTGTATAATGTAACTTTTTACTTAGGGGATATGTTTCTAATATTATATTGTTTAAACCAGGTGGTCAGCATCCTCTTTGACATGAAGTGCCATATTTTCCTTTTCTTGATAGTCAGTGTGTCATATATCACATATAGTTTAATTATGACAGCACATCAAAATGTAATATTTCCAACTGATTTTGATTGTCCAATGTCAATTTATAGGCAATACATAATAACCTTTATTTATTTATTTTTCTTCTTTCGAAATATTTTCTTTCACCTCAGGTTTTAATGATCATTAGACTCAGAGCAACAACCCACCTATCTCTCAGACTAAATAATAATAATAATAATAATAATAATAATAATAACCGAAACGAAAGTTTGTCACTATCGAAACGAAAGTTAAATCCGAAAAAATCACTAAGTGTAACATTCATCGAGCTCTGGACTTAGTACTTTTTTTTTCACCATTGGGTCACTACCGAAACGAAAGTTTGTCACTACCGAAACGAAAGTTAAATGCGAAAAATTCACTAAGTGTAACATTCATAGAGCTCTGGACTTAGTACATTTCTTTTTCACCATTGGGTCACTACCGAAACGAAAGTCTGTCACTACCGAAACGAAAGTTAAATCCGAAAAAATCACTAAGTGTGGAGGCCAAAATCGTCCCCCCAAAAACCTGTTAGGAGTACGTTTCAGGCAATTTAGAGTTGATTGGTAGTACTTTGTAGTGACTTTTTTTTTTCACCTTTGTGTCACAACCGAAAGGAAAGTTTGTCACTACCGAAACGAAAGTTAAATCCGAAAAAAACACTAAGTGTAACATTCATCGAGCTCTGGACTTAGTAATTATTTTTTTTCACCATTGGGTCACTACCGAAACGAAAGTTAAATCCGAAAAAATCACTAAGTGTGGAGGCCAAAATCGTCCCCCCAAAAACCTGTTAGGAGTACCTTTCAGGAGATTTAGAGTTGATTGGTAGTACTTTGTAGTGACTTTTTTTTTTCACCATTGGGTCACTACCGAAACGAAAGTTTGTCACTACCGAAACGAAAGTTAAAACCAAAAAAATCACTAAGTGTAACATTCATCGAGCTCTGGACTTAGTACTTTTTTTTTTCACCATTGGGTCACTACCGAAACGAAAGTTTGTCACTACCGAAACGAAAGTTAAATCCGAAAAAATCACTAAGTGTAACATTCATCGAGCTCTGGACTTAATACATTTTTTTTTCACC
This sequence comes from Gymnoscopelus microlampas, assembly GCF_963454915.1. Taxonomy (NCBI): domain Eukaryota; kingdom Metazoa; phylum Chordata; class Actinopteri; order Myctophiformes; family Myctophidae; genus Gymnoscopelus; species Gymnoscopelus microlampas. Next base: position 1,670,704 of record NC_139960.1, read on the forward strand.
ATTGGGTCACTACCGAAACGAAAGTTTGTCAATACCGAAACAAAAGTTAAATCCGAAAAAAATCACTAAGTGTAACATTCATAGAGCTCTGGACTTAGTACTTTTTTTTTCACCATTGGGTCACTACCGAAACGAAAGTTTGTCACTACCGAAACGAAAGTTAAATCCGAAAAAATCACTAAGTGTGGAGGCCAAAATCGTCCCCCCAAAAAACTGTTAGGAGTACGTTTCAGGCAATTTAGAGTTGATTGGTAGTACTTTGTAGTGACTAGTTTTTTTCACCTTTGGGTCACAACCGAAACGAAAGTTTGTCACTACCGAACCGAAAGTTAAATCCGAAAAAATCACTAAGTGTAACATTCATCGAGCTCTGGACTTAGTACATTTTTTTTTCACCAATGGGTCACTACCGAAACGAAAGTTTGTCACTACCGAAACCGAAAGTTAAATCCGAAAAAATCACTAAGTGTAACATTCATCGAGCTCTGGACTTAGTACATTTTTTTTTCACCAATGGGTCACTACCGGAACGAAGTGTGGAGGCCAAAATCGTCCCCCCAAAAACCTGTTAGGAGTACGTTTCAGGCAATTTAGAGTTGATTGGTAGTACTTTGTAGTGACTTTTTTTTTTCACCATTGGGTCACTACCGAAACGAAAGTTTGTCACTACCGAAACGAAAGTTAAATCCGAAAAAATCACTAAGTGTAACATTCATCGAGCTCTGGACTTAGAACATTTTTTTTCACCATTGGGTCACTACCGAAACGAAAGTTTGTCACTACCGAAACGAAAGTTAAATCCGAAAAAATCACTAAGTGTAACATTCATCGAGCTCTGGACTTAATACATTTTTTTTTCACCATTGGGTCACTACCGAAACGAAAGTTTGTCACTACCGAAACGAAAGTTAAATCCGAAAAAAATCACTAAGTGTAACATTCATAGAGCTCTGGACTTAGTACATTTTTTTTCCACCGTTGGGTCACTACATAAACGAAAGTTTGTCACTACCGAAATGAAAGTTAAATCCGAAAAAATCACTAAGTTTGGAGGCCAAAATCGTCCCCCCAAAAAACTGTTAGGAGTACGTTTCAGGCAATTTAGAGTTGATTGTTAGTACTTTGTAGTGACTAGTTTTTTTCACCTTTGGGTCACAACCGAAACGAAAGTTTGTCACTACCGAAACGAAAGTTAAATCCGAAAAAAATCACTAAGTGTAACATTCATAGAGCTCTGGACTTAGTACATTTTTTTTTCACCGTTGGGTCACTACATAAATGAAAGTTTGTCACTACCGAAATGAAAGTTAAATCCGAAAAAATCACTAAGTTTGGAGGCCAAAATCGTCCCCCCAAAAAACTGTTAGGAGTACGTTTCAGGCAATTTAGAGTTGATTGTTAGTACTTTGTAGTGACTAGTTTTTTTCAACTTTGGGTCACAACCGAAACGAAAGTTTGTCACTACCGAAACGAAAGTTAAATCCGAAAAAATCACTAAGTGTAACATTCATCGAGCTCTGGACTTAGTACATTTTTTTTTCAGCAATGGGTCACTACCGGAACGAAAGTTTGTCACTACCGAACCGAAAGTTAAATCCGAAAAAATCACTAAGTGTGGAGGCCAAAATCGTCCCCCCAAAAACCTGTTAGGAGTACGTTTCAGGCAATTTAGAGTTGATTGGTAGTACTTTGTAGTGACTTTTTTTTTTCACCATTGGGTCACTACCGAAACGAAAGTAAAATCCGAAAAAAATCACTAAGTGTAACATTCATCGAGCTCTGGACTTAGTACATTTTTTTTTTCACCATTGGGTCACTACCAAAACGAAAGTTTGGCACTACCGAAACGAAAGTTAAATCCGAAAAAAATCACTAAGTGTAACATTCATCGAGCTCTGGACTTAGTACATTTTTTTTTCACCATTGGGTCACTACCGAAACGAAAGTTAAAACCGACAAAAACACTAAGTGTAACATTCATCGAGCTCTGGACTTAGTACATTTTTTTTCACCATTGGGTCACTACCGAAACGAAAGTTTGTCACTACCGAAACGAAGGTTAAATCCGAAAAAAATCACTAAGTGTAACATTCATAGAGCTCTGGACTTAGTACTTTTTTTCTTCACCATTGGTCACTACCGAAACGAAAGTTTGTCACTACCGAAACGAAAGTTAAATCCGAAAAAATCACTAAGTGTGGAGGCCAAAATCGTCCCCCCAAAAACCTGTTAGGAGTACGTTTCAGGCAATTTAGAGTTGATTGGTAATACTTTGTAGTGACTTTTTTTCACCAATGGGTCACTACCGAAACGAAAGTTTGTCACTACCGAAACGAAAGTTAAATCCGAAAAAATCACTAAGTGTGGAGGCCAAAATCGTCCCCCCAAAAACTTGTTAGGAGTACCTTTCAGGAGATTTAGAGTTGATTGGTAGTACTTTGTAGTGACTTTTTTTTTTTCACCATTGGGTCACTACCGAAACGAAAGTTTGTCACTACCGAAACGAAAGTTAAAACCGAAAAAATCACTAAGTGTAACATTCATCGAGCTCTGGACTTAATACATTTTTTTTCACCATTGGGTCACTACCGAAACGAAAGTTTGTCACTACCGAAACGAAAGTTAAATCCGAAAAAATCACTAAGTGTAACATTCATCGAGCTCTGGACTTAATACATTTTTTTTTCACCATTGGGTCACTACCGAAACGAAAGTTTGTCACTACCGAAACGAAAGTTAAATCCGAAAAAAATCACTAAGTGTAACATTCATAGAGCTCTGGACTTAGTACATTTTTTTTTCACCATTGGGTCACTACCGAAACGAAAGTTAAATCCGAAAAAATCACTAAGTGTGGAGGCCAAAATCGTCCCCCCAAAAACCTGTTAGGAGTACGTTTCAGGCAATTTAGAGTTGATTGGTAGTACTTTGTTAGCCTGGGTGCCAGCCTGCTTCGCTACGTTCGGCGGATTTTTTTTTCTCTCTGCGCTTCTCAGTCTGGAATGCCCCCGATTGACTCGTCTTGTAGAACTACACTGGAACTGTATATGTTACGTTAGGCAACGTCGTTGCTGATTGGATGTTGTTCAAACGAATGACGAATCAAAACGATCACACCTTTTTTTTGTCCCGCCCCGCACCACAGACCAATCAGAAGCCACGGTAGGTTTCGAACCTTGGCTGCTGTGTCCCGCCTCCTGGAGATAGGAGGCATTCCAGACTGAGAAGCGCAGAGAGAAAAAAAAATCCGCCGAACGTAGCGAAGCAGGCTGGCACCCAGGCTAGTACTTTGTAGTGACTAGTTTTTTTCACCTTTGGGTCACAACCGAAACGAAAGTTTGTCACTACCGAAACGAAAGTTAAATCCGAAAAAATCACAAAGTGTAACATTCATCGATTTCTGGACTTAGTAAAAAAAAAATTTCACCAATGGGTCACTACCGAAACGAAAGTTTGTCACTACCGAAACGAAAGTTAAATCCGAAAAAATCACTAAGTGTGGAGGCCAAAATCTTCCCCCAAAAAACTTGTTAGGAGTACGTTTCAGGCAATTTAGAGTTGATTGGTAGTACTTTGTAGTGACTTTTTTTTTTCACCATTGGGTCACTACCGAAACGAAAGTTTGTCACTACGGAAACGAAAGTTAAATCCGAAAAAATCACGAAGTGTAACATTCATCGAGCTCTGGACTTAGTACTTTTTTTTTCACCATTGGGTCACTACCGAAACGAAAGTTAAATCCGAAAAAATCACTAAGTGTAACATTCATCGAGCTCTGGACTTAGTAAAAAAAATAATTCACCATTGGGTCACTACCGAAACGAAAGTTTGTCACTACGGAAACGAAAGTTAAATCCGAAAAAATCACGAAGTGTAACATTCATCGAGCTCTGGACTTAGTACTTTTTTTTTCACCATTGGGTCACTACCGAAACGAAAGTTAAATCCGAAAAAATCACTAAGTGTAACATTCATCGAGCTCTGGACTTAGTAAAAAAAATAATTCACCATTGGGTCACTACCGAAACGAAAGTTAAATCCGAAAAAAATCACTAAGTGTGGAGGCCAAAATCTTCCCCCCAAAAACCTGTTAGGAGTACGTTTCAGGCAATTTAGAGTTGATTTGTAGTACTTTGTAGTGACTTTTTTTTTTCACCTTTGTGTCACAACCGAAACGAAAGTTTGTCACTACCGAAACGAAAGTTAAATCTGAAAAAATGACTAAGTGTGGAGGCCAAAATCTTCCCCCAAAAAACTTGTTAGGAGTACCTTTCAGGCAATTAGAGCTCTGGACTTAGTAAAAAAACTATTTCACCATTGGGTCACTACCGAAACGAAAGTTTGTCACTACCGAAACGAAAGTTAAATCCGAAAAAATCACTAAGTGTAACATTCATCGAGCTCTGGACTTAGTACTTTTTTTTTCACCATTGGGTCACAACCGAAACGAAAGTTTGTCACTACCGGAACGAAAGTTAAATCCGAAAAAATCACTAAGTGTAACATTCATCGAGCTCTGGACTTAGTACATTTTTTTTTCACCATTGGGTCACTACCGAAACGAAAGTTTGTCACTACCGGAACGAAAGTTAAATCCGAAAAAATCACTAAGTGTAACATTCATCGAGCTCTGGACTTAGTACATTTTTTTTTCACCTTTGTGTCACAACCGAAACGAAAGTTTGTCACTACCGAAACGAAAGTTAAATCCGAAAAAATCACTAAGTGTAACATTCATCGAGCTCTGGACTTAGTACTTTTTTTTTTCACCATTGGGTCACTACCGAAACGAAAGTTTGTCACTACCGAAACGAAAGTTAAATCCGAAAAAATCATTAAGTGTAACATTCATCGAGCTCTGGACTTAGTACATTTTTTTTTCACCATTGGGTCACTACCGAAACGAAAGTCTGTCACTACCGGAACGAAAGTTAAATCCGAAAAAATCACTAAGTGTAACATTCATCGAGCTCTGGACTTAGTCAAAAAAAAAATCACCATTGGGTCAATACCGAAACGAAAGTTTGTCACTACCGAAACGAAAGTTAAATCCGAAAAAATCACTAAGTGTAACATTCATCGAGCTCTGGACTTAGTACATTTTTTTTTCACCATTGGGTCACTACCGAAACGAAAGTCTGTCACTACCGAAACGAAAGTTAAATCCGAAAAAATCACTAAGTGGTGAGGCCAAAATCGTCCCCCCAAAAACCTGTTAGGAGTACGTTTCAGGCAATCTAGAGTTGATTGGTAGTACTTTGTAGTGACTTTTTTTTTCACCTTTGTGTCACAACCGAAACGAAAGTTTTTCACTACCGAAACGAAAGTTAAATCCGAAAAAAATCACTAAGTGTAACATTCATCGAGCTCTGGACTTAGTAAAAAAACAATTTCACCATTGGGTCACAACCGAAACGAAAGTTTGTCACTACAGAAACGAAAGTTAAATCCGAAAAAATCACTAAGTGTGGAGGCCAGAATCGTCCCCCCAAAAACCTGTTAGGAGTACCTTTCAGGCAATTTAGAGTTGATTGGTAGTACTTTGTAGTGACTTTTTTTTTCGCCATTGGGTCACTACCGAAACGAAAGTTAAATCCGAAAAAATCACTAAGTGTAACATTCATTGAGCTCTGGACTTAGTACATTTTTTTTTCACCATTGGGTCACTACCGAAACGAAAGTTTGTCACTACCGAAACGAAAGTTAAATCCGAAAAAATCACTAAGTGTAACATTCATCGAGCTCTGGACTTAATTAAAAAAAAAAATCACCATTGGGTCACTACCGAAACGAAAGTTTGTCACTACGGAAACAAAAGTTAAATCCGAAAAAATCACTAAGTGTAACATTCATCGAGCTCTGGACTTAATTAAAAAAAAAAATCACCATTGGGTCACTACCGAAACGAAAGTTTGTCACTACGGAAACAAAAGTTAAATCCGAAAAAAACACTAAGTGTAACATTCATCGAGCTCTGGACTTAGTACTCTTTTTTTTCACCATTGGGTCACTACCGAAACGAAAGTTTGTCACTACCGAAACGAAAGTTAAATCCGAAAAAATCACTAAGTGTAACATTCATCGAGCTCTTGACTTAGTAAAAAAAAAATCACCATTGGGTCACTACCGAAACGAAAGTTTGTCACTACCGAAACGAAAGTTAAATCCGAAAAAATCACTAAGTGTGGAGGCCAAAATCGTCCCCCCAAAAACCTGTTAGGAGTAAGTTTCAGGCAATTTAGAGTTGATTTGTAGTACTTTGTAGTGACTTTTTTTTTCACCTTTGTGTCACAACCGAAACGAAAGTTTGTCACTACCGAAACGAAAGTTAAATCCAAAAAAATCACTAAGTGTAACATTCATCGAGCTCTGGACTTAGTGCATTTTTTTCTTCACCATTGGGTCACAACCGAAACGAAAGTTTGTCACTACCGAAACGAAAGTTAAATCCGAAAAAATCACTAAGTGTAACATTCATCGAGCTCTGGACTTAGTACTTTTTATTCACCATTGGGTCACTACCGAAACGAAAGTTTGTCACTACCGAAACGAAAGTTAAATCCGAAAAAATCACTAAGTGTAACATTCATCGAGCTCTGGACTTAGTAAAAAAAAATTTCACCATTGGGTCACTACCGAAACGAAAATTTGTCACTACCGAAACGAAAGTTAAATCCGAAAAAATCACCAAGTGTGGAGGCCAAAATCGTCCCCCCAAAAACCTGTTAGGAGTACGTTTCAGGCAATTTAGAGTTGATTGGTAGTACTTTGTAGTGACTTTTTTTTCTTCACCTTTGTGTCACAACCGAAACGAAAGTTTGTCACTACCGAAACAAAAGTTAAATCCGACAAAATCACTAAGTGTAACATTCATCGAGCTCTGGACTTAGTACATTTTTTTTTTCACCATTGGGTCACTACCGAAACGAAAGTTAAATCCGAAAAAAAACACTAATTGTAACATTCATCGAGCTCTGGACTTAGTACATTTTTTTCACCATTGGGTCACTACCGAAACGAAAGTTTGTCACTACCGAAACGAAAGTTAAATCCGAAAAAATCACTAAGTGTGGAGGCCAAAATCGTCCCCCCAAAAATCTGTTAGGAGTACGTTTCAGGCAATTTAGAGTTAATTAGTAGTACTTTGTAGTGACTTTTTTTTTTCACCTTTGTGTCACTACCGAAACGAAAGTTGAATCCGAAAAAATCACTAAGTGTAACATTTATCGAGCTCTGGACTTAGTAAAAAAAAAACGCCTTTGGGTCACTACCGAAACGAAAGTTTGTCACTACCGAAACGAAAGTTAAATCCGAAAAAATCATTAAGTGTGGAGGCCAAAATCGTCCCCCCAAAAACCTGTTAGGAGTACGTTTCAGGCAATTTAGAGTTGATTGGTAGTACTTTGTAGTGACTTTTTTTTTCACCAATGGGTCAAAAAATTACTAAGTCTAGAGCTCGATGAATGTTAGGGACCAAAAAAAAAGTCACTACCAATCAACTTTAAATTGCCTGAAACGTACTCCTAACAGGTTTTTGGGGGAACAATTTTGGCCTCCACACTTTGTGATTTTTTCGGATTTAACTTTCGTTTCTGTAAAATAAATTTTACCGAAACGAAAATAACCAATCAACTCTAAATTGCCTGAAACGTACTCTTAGCAGGTTTTTGGGGGGAGTATTTTGGCCTCCACACTTAGTGATTTTTTCGGATTTAACTTTCGTTTCGGTGGTGACCAACTTTCGTTTCGGCAGTTTGATTACAAAATGTAAGTTTTGTAAAAAATAATCTGACTATACTAAGTTGTTATTTGTTTGTTTAAGTCAGGCTATACTCTACTCAGAGTCATAAGTTTACAAAATGTACTAAAGTACAGTGAACGTCTGTGCGGTTTGTCTTCATCACTGAAAATAACGTACATGTAAACTGATATAAAACTGCTGTCATGTGCAGTTGGGGTGAAGAAACACAACCATTTCACTCCTAATAATACCTATTTGATTTGACATCCTGACTTGCTGCTGTAGCTGAGGCTTGAACCTGTTACCTACGGCTCACTAGTCAGTGACTCTATCCATTCACCTACAGCTGTTTCCTTGGCATCTGTGGTTCTGAAACGTTTTGTTGTCAACCCCCCAAATTGACATGTATTTGGGCAGTGGACCCCAATGTGAAAAGATGTAGTGTCAGGGCCCCCCATGAAAAAGATTTATATTTATGCTGTAACACATTTTTTTTAAAGTTATTTGTCTTGTTTGTTGTTCAAGTCAAAGCACCAGGAAGGCTGTACTTGTCAGCCATCTGTTAGCTCAATGGTTTGAGACGCAGTATTCTTGATCCAGAGGCCATGAGTTCAAATCCCATTGATGTCTTTCCTATGATTCTTTCCTTTGCAGACTGGCTTCCAGAAGATCAACTGAAAACTACCAGGAAGGCTATATTTGTCATCCAACTGTTAGCTCAATGGGTTGAGATGCAGTATACATGATCCAGAGGCCATGAGTTCAAATCCCATTGATGTCTTTCCTACGATTCTTTCCTTTGCAGACTGGCTTCCAGAAGATCAACTGAAAACTACCAGGAAGGCTGTACTTGTCAGCCATCTGTTAGCTCAATGGGTTGAGACGCAGTATTCATGATCCAGAGGCCATGAGTTCAAATCCCATTGATGTCTTTCCTATGATTCTTTCCTTTGCAGACTGTCTTCCAGAAGATCAACTGAAAACTACCAGGAAGGCTGTACTTGTCAGCCATCTGTTAGCTCAATGGGTTGAGACGCAGTATACATGATCCAGAGGCCATGAGTTCAAATCCCACTGGTGTCTTTACTGTGATGCTTCCCTTTGCAGACTAACTTCTAGAAAAACAAGTTAAAACCACCAGAAAACCTGTAACTCTCAGCCAACAGCATAGCTCAACTGATAGAGCGTCTGTCCAATAACATGACTTGACTTGACTTGAGTGGGTTCGATTCCCACTCGAGTCAAGTGTCCCCGGTAACTTGGGGCAACGGATAAATTGACTGATATCCTTAGTGATGCTTCCCTTTGCAGACTAACTTCTAGAAAAACAAGTTAAAACCACCAGGAAACCTGTAACTCTCAGCCAACAGCATAGCTCAACTGGTAGAGCGTCTGTCCAATAACATGACTTGACTTGAGTGGGTTCGATTCCCACTCGAGTCAAGTGTCCCCGGTAACTTGGGGCAACGGATAAATTGACTGATATCCTTAGTGATGCTTCCCTTTGCATACTAACTTCTAGAAAAACAAGTTAAAACCACCAGGAAACCTGTAACTCTCAGCCAACATTATAGCTCGACTGGTAGAGCGTCTGTCCAATAACATGACTTGACTTGACTTGAGTGGGTTCGATTCCCACTCGAGTCAAGTGTCCCCGGTAACTTGGGGCAACGGATAAATTGACTGATATCCTTAGTGATGCTTCCCTTTGCAGACTAACTTCTAGAAAACAAGTTAAAACCACCAGAAAACCTGTATCTCTCAGCCAACAGCATAGCTCAACTGGTAGAGCGTCTGTCCAATAAGATGACTTGACTTGACTTGAGTGGGTTCGATTCCCACTCGAGTCAAGTGTCCCCGGTAACTTGGGGTAACGGATAAATTGACTGATATCCTTAGTGATGCCTCCCTTTGCAGACTAACTTCTAGAAAAGCAAGTTAAAACCACCAGGAAACCTGTAACTCTCAGCCAACAGCATAGCTCGACTGGTAGAGCGTCTGTCCAATAACATGACTTGACTTGACTTGAGTGGGTTCGATTCCCACTCGAGTCAAGTGTCCCCGGTAACTTGGGGCAACGGATAAATTGACTGATATCCTTAGTGATGCTTCCCTTTGCAGACTAACTTCTAGAAAACAAGTTAAAACCACCAGGAAACCTGTAACTCTCAGCCAACAGCATAGCTCGACTGGTAGAGCGTCTGTCCAATAACATGACTTGACTTGAGTGGGTTCGATTCCCACTCGAGTCAAGTGTCCCCGGTATCTTGGGGCAACGGATAAATTGACTGATATCCGTAGAATAACTTGTAGGAGTGTGCTGGTTCAAATCCAGTACAACCCAGGACCGAGCGGTCCTGGGTTCGATTCCCACTAACGTCAAGTCCCCGGTAAATTGGGGCAGCGGATAAATTGACTGATATCCGTAGAATAACTTGTAGGACCTTAGTAACTGAAACCGAACCGGGGACACTTGACTCGAGTGGGAATCGAACCCACTCAAGTCAAGTCAAGTCAAGTCATGTTATTGGACAGACGCTCTACCAGTCGAGCTATGCTGTTGGCTGAGAGTTACAGGTTTCCTGGTGGTTTTAACTTGTTTTTCTAGAAGTTAGTCTGAAAAGGGAGGCATCACTAAGGATATCAGTCAATTTATCCGTTACCCCAAGTTACCGGGGACACTTGACTCGAGTGGGAATCGAACCCACTCAAGTCAAGTCAAGTCATCTTATTGGACAGACGCTCTACCAGTTGAGCTATGCTGTTGGCTGAGAGATACAGGTTTTCTGGTGGTTTTAACTTGTTTTCTAGAAGTTAGTCTGCAAAGGGAAGCATCACTAAGGATATCAGTCAATGTATCCGTTGCCCCAAGTTACCGGGGACACTTGACTCGAGTGGGAATCGAACCCACTCAAGTCAAGTCAAGTCATGTTATTGGACAGACGCTCTACCAGTCGAGCTATAATGTTGGCTGAGAGTTACATGTTTCCTGGTGGTTTTAACTTGTTTTTCTAAAAGTTAGTATGCAAAGGGAAGCATCACTAAGGATATCAGTCAATTTATCCGTTGCCCCAAGTTACCGGGGACACTTGACTCGAGTGGGAATCGAACCCACTCAAGTCAAGTCATGTTATTGGACAGACGCTCTACCAGTTGAGCTATGCTGTTGGCTGAGAGTTACAGGTTTCCTGGTGGTTTTAACTTGTTTTTCTAGAAGTTAGTCTGCAAAGGGAAGCATCACTAAGGATATCAGTCAATTTATCCGTTGCCCCAAGTTACCGGGGACACTTGACTCGAGTGGGAATCGAACCCACTCAAGTCAAGTCAAGTCATGTTATTGGACAGACGCTCTATCAGTTGAGCTATGCTGTTGGCTGAGAGTTACAGGTTTTCTGGTGGTTTTGACTTGTTTTTCTAGAAGTTAGTCTGCAAAGGGAAGCATCACAGTAAAGACACCAGTGGGATTTGAACTCATGGCCTCTGGATCATGTATACTGCGTCTCAACCCATTGAGTTAACAGATGGCTGACAAGTACAGCCTTCCTGGTAGTTTTCAGTTGATCTTCTGGAAGCCAGTCTGCAAAGGAAAGAATCATAGGAAAGACATCAATGGGATTTGAACTCATGGCCTCTGGATCTTGAATACTGCGTCTCAACCCATTGAGCTAACAGATGGCTGACAAGTACAGCCTTCCTGGTCGTTTTCAGTTGATCTTCTGGAAGCCAGTCTGCAAAGGAAAGAATTATAGGAAAGACATCAATGGGATTTGAACTCATGGCCTCTGGATCATGTATACTGTGTCTCAACCCATTGAGCTACCAGTTGGATGACAAATATAGCCTTCCTGGTAGTTTTCAGTTGATCTTCTGGAAGCCAGTCTGCAAAGGAAAGAATCATAGGAAAGACATCAGTGGGATTTGAACTCATGGCCTCTGGATCATGAATACTGCGTCTCAACCCATTGAGCTAACAGATGGCTGCCAAGTACAGCCTTCCTGGTGCTTTGACTTGAACAACAAACAAGACAAATAACTTTAAAAAAATGTGTTAAAGCATAAATATAAATCTTTTTCATGGGGGGCCCTGACACTACATCTTTTCACATTGGGGTCCACTGCCCAAATACATGTCAATTTGGGGGGTTGACAACAAAACGTTTCAGAACCACAGATACCAAGGAAACAGCTGTAGGTGAATGGATAGAGTCACTGACTAGTGAGCCGCAGGTAACAGGTTCAAGCCTCAGCTACAGCAGCAAGTCAGGATGTCAAATCAAGTAGGTATTATTAGGAGTGAAATGGTTGTGTTTCTTCACCCCAACTGCACATGACAGCAGTTTTATATCAGTTTACATGTACGTTATTTTCAGTGATGAAGACAAACCGCACAGACGTTCACTGTACTTTAGTACATTTTGTAAACTTATGACTCTGAGTAGAGTATAGCCTGACTTAAACAAACAAATAACAACTTAGTATAGTCAGATTATTTTTTACACAACTTACATTTTGTAATCAAACTGCCGAAACGAAAGTTGGTCACCACCGAAACGAAAGTTAAATCCGAAAAAAGTGTGGAGGCCAAAATACTCCCCCCAAAAACCTGTTAGGAGTACGTTTCAGAAAATTTAGAGTTGATTGGTTATTTTCGTTTCGGTAAAATTTATTTTACAGAAACGAAAGTTAAATCCGAAAAAATCACTAAGTGTGGAGGCCAAAATTGTTCCCCCAAAAACCTGTTAGGAGTACTTTTCAGGCAATTTAAAGTTGATTGGTAGTGACTTTTTTTGGGGTCCCTAACATTCATCGAGCTCTGGACTTAGTCATTTTTTTTCCGTTTCGGTAGTGACACTACCGAAACGAAAAAAAAAAAAAAAAAATTCACCAATGGGTCAAAAAATTACTAAGTCCAGAGACTTAGTAATTTTTTGACCCATTGGTGAAAAAAAAAGTCACTACAAAGGCCCCATCTCCTGGACTTTCTCTTCTGGGATGAACGACTCACTGACATAGGCCTGACGTTGTGGATAGAGACATATTAGTGGATAGAGACATATTAGACGGGACACCAGATCAGAAATGCAACTGGAATCACTTTATTTGCGATACCTGTTCATTCATGCAATACATTTACAAGACTTTTATCTTGGTGGTAACATGGTCAGACAATATTAAATATTATGGTAAAAGGACAACAGCCTCACATGCAAGAATACAATGCAAAATACATTGGAAACAGACTTTCCAAATGTCTTCATGAAGTTATCATTTAATTGGATGAAATACGCCAGGCGCACAAGAAAATACCAATTGTTGACCACGGGGTTGTTGGGGGTCACTGGGCACTGTGGATGACAGGTTGGACAATTTATAAAGATCATCAAATCAAAGGATTTCAAATGAGAGCCATATTAGCAATAGCAGTAGTAGTAGAGAGTATAAAAGAAATCTCACCATGAAATTGGCTGTCAAACAACCTGTCCAAATCAACACAGATTTGTTTTATAAAAAGGCAATAATTTCAATAAAGTATTCTCTTGAGTAGTAGACTAGAGTGAACAAAGTTAAATGTCCTGGCTCTTGTGTACATGATGGGAGGCATTTGTGCATATGCGTGCGTGCAAGTGTGTGTGTGTGTGTGTGAGTATAGCTAACCCTCTGGTGCAGAATGTCTCAGGTCATCTATGCTGGCCCAGACGGCTGGTTCTGTCTCTGGTAGTACATATGGCATGGCCTCGTACAGACGTTCCACACTGGCACAATAAACATATTAATTGACAGACAGAATTGCTCAGTAGCACCCCTCTGCCCAAAAGGAATACTTTTGGTATTGCAGCTGAAAAAGCTTGGAATGACAGACAGTCAGATTGTGAGAAAAAATATCTGGATTTTTTTTTAGGCTTACAACCTGTTTAATACGTATTAGGGGGCAATATTTATATATAATATATTTTTTTTACATTCATGGTGTAGCCCCTTTAAAATGTAAGCCATTTAACATCATCACAACACACTTGCATGACTTGTAGACATCACAGGGTGCCTTAACCTAAGAAATAAAATAAAAGTCCATGCATTATAATAATAATTATTATTATTATAATTACTATTATATTTTGCTGTACGTTTTTTTAAGCTATCATAAGACGCTCTACAGATGAGGTTACCTCTCTAGCGAGCAGAACCAGGTGGTGGAGGAACTCAGGAAAGTCTCCTTGAGACTGTGTCAGATGGTCAAACACTGCATGGATGATGACGTCTTTCTCTGGAGGAGTAGGCACCAGCAGCATCTCTGCAGTCTGCTTCGGAGTCAGGAGGTGTAGAACCTCCATCTGGACACGTTTAAGACAAGAGAGAGACAGACAGGACATAATAGGAGAGGGCAGGATATGAGATTTAACCACTGAAGCCCTATTTTATACGTAATCGAATTATAATGTCACACTCGCAAATCAGCTATTACGTTTTTGAAAATCTTGCAATCCTGTGATGACATGCCCAAAATATACGCCAGGTTGAAAGGTTATTATGTTACTGAAATTGTAGTGTCAAGTACAAACAATCAAATCAATGTTTTCAGTAAAAATGTTCAGATTATCCACACTCACTCCAGAGAAGTCACGGTTGAGGTCATAGAAGTCTGTGATGGGGGCGAACATGGAGAAGAATCCAAAGTTCTCCTCCAGCCATTCTGCACTATGGCTGGATGAGGAGACACACTGAGGATCTGAAGATAAATACACAAGTCAGTGTAGGCTATAATAGTATAGTATTAGAATAGAGTAATGTTTTACTCAAAAATGTACTCTGAAAGCAACAGAAATTCCTGTATATCTGCAGACAAATCGTACATCACTGGGCTGTGGTTGTGATCAGGATCCATGAGACGCATATGATGACTCAGATCTTTTACTCTGGACCCAGCAATGCAAAGAAATGTATCATTATTCCGGGACTATTTTGTGTATTTCAACTATAAGTGTTTTCCAAACGTAGCCGTATGGTCTTACTCTTGACCCATTTTTGGGTCACAGACCAGGTTTTATGAATTAAAGTAAGGTAAAGTAAATATCCTGCTTGTTTTTTGTTTTTTCAAAAATAAACAAAGTCCCACAATCTTTTAAAAAAAAATCAACAGATTTTCAGAAATTAAAGAAAAGGAAAAGGAATACAAAAGATTTTCAGAAGATTTTAAGAAATACATTTTTTAAATATGCATCCTACTATAATTCTAGTAACCCGTCTGTAGTGGTAGGTGTCTGTAGTGGTAGGTGTCTGTAGTGGTAGGTGAAGCTACCCGGTTCTCCTCAGTGGCTGGACCAATTGCTCTGATTTTGCACACAGCCATTGACCATTACCATCTGAACTTAACTGTGAAGCCCGTTTTTCAATTTCATCAAATCTCAGCTTCTTATTAGCGTTTATGTGTCAAACAATGTCGCCTCCCGGGTTGCCAGATCATGTGCGCATATCCCCCCACGGATGCGTCGACCGGGTATAGTCTAGTACTTTATAATTCATAATGATTTTTCTTAAAATTTTAGGTCCCAGGAAGTCACCAAATGTATCTTTCAGGTCTCAAGCTGAAAATGTTTGGGAAACAGTTATGTTCTAGAGAAGATAGCATTCCCTTTATAAACGGGACAACTCACAGGGCTTGGTAAACAGGACAGGTGAAGTTCTTAAAGCTGAGGCAGTCGAGGAGGCTTATGGGAACTGTAGGCAGCAGAGGCAGCAGTTTGATCTGGAACCACATCCTGATGAAGTCTGGGTCCTCCAGGTTCTCCTGGGTCAGGGATGGAGACTCCACCTGAGCAAACACTTCTCTGAAGTGGGACGCAAGCTCACTGAAGTTCTAAAACGAGGGGGGAAAAAGTAGAGTTGTAAAATATTATATTTTTGGCTCTGAAAGGGAACTTATGAGCAGAAATCAACCACCAGTGACCGCCCAAGGCTTACATAGTGAGGTTGCTACGGGCAGCACAGTGCATGAAACGGCGGCCACATTTGCCACTGCGTTGGTAAGCTGGTAGAAGAGATGGGGAGAAGATAATGGATGTACAGGCATGACTTTCCTATCCGACGACATCTAGAATAGAATCTGGAATCCTTTGTGTAATACATTTAAATTAAAGAAATTCAGAAACAATTAATAAAGCCTTCTCACGCCACATGATCTTTCTTCAAGGGTGATGCTGCAAGTGTCCTGGACCTCAGTGGTGTCATTGCCCATGTCCAAATAGCTGTTCAACAAGCAAGCACAATAATCAGCATCATATTCATAGATAATGGACAGTGGACAAAACAAGGGACTTACAAAGGACATAACCTGCAATATTTCTGGATGGCCACCAGAGGGTGCCCAGAGGCTGACCTTTGTCATCACTCCAAAAGCAGGACATTGTTGACCTTTGTCTTGTTAGGTTCACTATCACAAAGTGACAAATTCCTTGTGTCGGTTTGTATTTAAGTTCCCTTTAATAATTTGTACTTTGTTCAGCCACCTACCCTGTGTTCACATCTTAGTAAAGGGCTTGTGTTTGTCTTTCCTTTTGTAATCTTTGTGTCCTGCCTTGCTTGGGTCACTTGTTTAAGGTTACAATCAACAATTCCAGTTTGTTCCATTCCATTACTCACTCAATATTTGCTATCTCGCATGTAATATTCAAAGAAACGTTTTGAGTTAATCTATAAATAAACGTTGCCCTTTTGTTGATTTCCATTATTTTGTGTTGTGTTGTGTTGAATGTGAAAGGAAACAGAAGTCCACTAACACCACCGGCACTCTTAATTAAACTAGTTCGGCTCATCCAGGAAAATCTGTGACTTTGGTCAAGACTAGCCTGCACAACATAATTGGAAAGACATGGACGCTGGACTGTACATGCATCTACTCACTGTATGAAAGAATATGAATTGTACTTACAACACTTGGTGGAAGGCATACTTGATTTGGTCAGGGAGTTGCCCATGGGGTAAGAATCTCTGTAATAGTGGCGTTACAACATGGTTGAACCAATCCTCCACATTTGTCACATCAAACTCTTCCATTGGTTGGGCTATGGACGTATTATGTGGCGTGTACATGCCAGCCAGCTCAGCTAGGGTCCAGTTCAGCAGGGTCTGGGTCAGAGTCATGCTTCCGATCTCGGATACATTTCTCTGGAGAGCAACAGATAGATAGGAATGTCAGGGTCAGGTAGCAGATGTAATATGCATAATCATAATAAACTAGTCATATAAAAACAAGTAATTGGCTTCTCATATATGCATATAGTATATGTATGTACGCTGTATGTACCTCACGTGTGAGAGACACAAACTCACTGACGAGGCTCCCAACAGGTCTGAAAGCTCCCATCAACCCATTCACCACCTGCAAGTGTTTCAAAAAGAACAAAATAATATTATTTAAGGTTATGAAGATTACCATCAACAATCTGGTAAAAGTTTAATTGGATGAAAGAAATGTATAATATTTAAAGCTATGCAACCTCTCTGAAGCTATTCTGTGGTGGTGATGGTGGTGAGTAGGGGCTATGTGAGGTGTATGTGTATCCGGGGGTGGAGGTGGGGGTGGGCCCAGGACCACCGGTCATCAAGCTGTGGAAGACCAGGCTGAGGGTCCCGTTGTCCAGGCCTGCAACCTCAGGCCTCAGTAGCAGCTCAGCCTTCTGTTCTGGAGACAGCAGGTGAAGAACCTCCAACTGCAACCCGGAAGACACGGAGAGAAGGAAGGTCAATTCATAGACAGTGTAGGGGAAGTTACTTTTAATTATTACACATGACTTTCAATTAAAAGTAATCATCGTCTTCACTTGGACCACAATAACAAAGGGTGGGTGTAAAAATGTATCTGTCACCCCCCAGACGTTACGTTTCGCGTCCGGAGGAGCAAGCCGGTAATTCAAACTATACCGTTGACGTTTAATTGTTTTGTTTTGTTTTAGTTTTTTTTATCCCAAGAGAACAGTCGAATAATGACAGTTACAAAAATATATTTGGCCTCCCAAAATATGCATAACAAAGAGGCATCAAATAGAACAAATACACCAATTCCAATATTCATTTTGTGAACGTGAACACAGCTTCTGAACCATTCCTTAGCTCCATGGTTACTGAACTAAATATTGGACCCAATCGTCACAAGACACACGATATGTACAAGATTTTCATACGAAAATGGCTTTTTTTAGAGACACAAATGAGGAGGAAATCAACTTTGTTATTGACTTTTCTCTAGCAACACACTCTCGCGAGATTTGGGAAGATATCTGAAGGGTCCATCTGCAGTCTGACGGACAAGACATAGAGGGCGCTGTCCCTTATTTTTTTTTAACTCTATGCTCTTCATCAATCATTATGGACATATTAAACATTAAATTAAACGTGTGTTCCAATGCTCAATAATATAATTTTCCATTATTAACTGTCTTGGTTGATGGGGTATGATTTGGGAATCATGACATTTTGCTAATCATTCGTGGTAAAATATATACCATATAAATAAAAGGCCCTGTTACAATGTTGAGCAGAAACAGGAGCACATCTAGCATAAGACTGAACTAGAATTTTCACAATTCAGGGCAATTGCAAAGTGTGGTTGCGCCGACGCAGAGTTCTGGGTTGCGGCCATGGGGGTCCAAGGAATCCATCGTCACATATAGTTCACAGTCCAGTCTCTCATTTATACAGTCTATGGTCCAGTCCCCAGTGGTGTTGAAGATCTCAAAATAAATTATTGTTAAAGCAAACTTGCCTTTTTTTTTTTACCTTATTGTTCTGATCTGAGATATTGTGAGGAGACAATACCCTGTGTATATAGAGTAAATGGCATATCTGCTATTTGCAAACAAGTTGTAAATACTCAGAAGACATTTCACGTTTTCCTTATATTATGATGTCATGTTTTGTGAGTATAAGATTCAGCACCTATTTTCCCCAGCCTGATAATAGATATTAAATACCTTGTAATGTACTTGGGAATGTCTCACCATATAATACATGTGGAACCATTACGATACTTGTTGACCTGGCCAGTAGCTGGGTTGAAGCCATACCATTTTGTATATTGTAAAATAGATACTCCCCAGCATATCAGGCACATCAATGTTACTGAATGGCGTCAATACCACAATGAAAAACTATTGTTTAGCCTACATTGTGACAGACTTGTCATCACCAGGCAGGAGTTTTGGTTAAGCTCTAATGTCTATGTAGATTGCTTCACAGTTTTACACACAGTAGAGGGATTGAAGTCCATTTTGTCCAGCAGGCAGAGATTATATTCTGACAACACTTTCAATTACAAGCTTTGACTCTTGCATGGATCAAACCGTTGTGGATAAGTTGGTCAAATAAATTAAAACACCAGATTGTAGAAGGCAAAAATTATTGTCAGTTAAACAAACAACTTTTGTGTATTATGTTCATATGTGTATGGGCTTAGGTATTAAGAGATGTTACATTCCAAAGTTTCACTTTTTCTTCAGCTTTAGTAGTGAAGAACCCTTCTGATTATTTATAGTAATTCAAAAAAAAAAAACACACATCTGTATTCATTGTAAATGTTAAATACATGTGACTAAATACATTACCAAACATATAGATTCACTTTTCAAACACATGGTAAAAAGAATAATAAGTAGAGACAAAGCAGAGCAGATATAGTTTAAAGTATTTATTAACACAATTGTATTATTGGTACCTTTACTGTAAGCAACACCATCAATATATTTGGTATAATGTCCTATCAATTATTGTTATTATAGTTGTTGTTATTATGATTATACATGTAATAATAGTATGGTTATATTTTATGATTCTATATATAGGTTAATTATAGTTATTAGTGATAATTATACAATTATATATTATGGTAACTATTACAATGCCTGTAAACAGTTTATTATTGACAGATATATTGTTGATGCTATAATGATTATTATTACTACTATTACTGTTATTATCCAAAATTATATTCTAACTTTTAAGTAAATTCAATATTTTCCAGGGTGAAGCAAAAAACCCGCCTCCTATTTCAGCCAATTTAGGAGTGCACGGGGAAAAAATTCTTGCACCGACCCATTTGTTAAAAAAGGGGATCAAGCAAGCTCCTGGTAAATATATTAATATATTATTAAACAACATGTAACATTCTGGAAAAATAGGTACAAATTGTAGGGCTGCAACTATATTGATTAAGTTAATTATCTCAAAGTGTATTTTGTAGATATATAATTTTGTATTTATCAATGAATCAATGTGTAACATTTTCCATAATTATTTTGGGATTACATTTATTAGTTTAATTAAGAAATTAATTCCTATTTCAATAAGTGTATATTGGCTGTTTGAATAAAATTATTTTTTTGTCAAAATGAATTAAAAAATAATTTAGTCCTAATAAGTGTTGCAGTCTTACAGCCCTAAAAACAAATGGTGAGTTAAACATTTACAACATGCACATGTAAATATAAGGTAGTGGGTCATGAAAAGGCAGTATACAATCCAAAATAGTTTGTTATGCATTTGTTAGAATTGATTATTTCATGTGTGAGTTTGTTATTAAATTCAGGGATGGCCAATATTGTGTTATAGAAATTGGGTACTACCGGTTCACGAGCCACAACATAAATGGAATGCAATTATCTTAGAAATATGACAATTATTCACAAAGAACATTCCTGAAAAGTAGAAAAAGGTTAAAGGCAAAAAAAATGTCAGTGCTGGACGGCTTCTGAAAAACAGGGAAACAAGTGTTAGTGTTCTTTTCAAACAAATGCTTCACAATCAATAGTTATGAAAAAAGACAAAACAATGCTACAATATGAATAAGACAAAACAATGCTATAATATGAATAAGGCAAAACAATGCTACAATATGAATAATACTGTGATTTATGCCTTGATTTCATGGATTTATTTTTGTTTTTGTGGCATTCCTAAGAGAATAATTTGATGACCGTGTGTATTTCCGGTAGGAGACACAAATAATCTACTTTGTGTCTCCTACCGGATACATTAGCTGGTAGGAGACGGGAATCAAATTATTGGCTTAGGAATGCGACAAAAACAAAAAATAATCCATGGATTCAAGGCTTCATAGGGTGTGCAATTGATAGAAAATAAGTAATTTTTTGGGTGAACTCCTCCTTTAAACACTGGCCCTGGAATGACCCAAAGACACGTAGGCACACAGAAGTGAGCATGTTTGTATGCCAGCATACTTTCAAATGGAAACGAATATACTAAATAATACATTGCATCCACGACGTGAAAACACAGCAACTATACCAGTTAACTACACCACTGTACCAGTATGCAAACACAGTCTTACTTAAGTAGGGGTGCGACTGCTATTATACTGCTTCTGGGTGAATACAGTAACTGCCTTTAAAACTAAATTGTGATTTTGAGAGACCAATTTCATCCAATCAGGAGAGAGAACTCATACAGGACACATCCTATACAATCAAGTTGTTGATTATGGTTGGATGAAATTGCCAACACACCCTTAATTTTCTGTTTAAAAAGGACCTGCAGAGACAGGCTGTTCCCTGTTACTAAACAAACACAAAGCAATGATGGCTATCAGCATATAGCTTTCTATAAACTGGACAATAGCAAAGAAACAGTGCCAAGATCCATCTTGAAAACTGTCATATTGTGCTGAAATATTGGCCACATATGGATAACCACACCTCTAATCACCCCCCTATTATCACCTTTCAGTCAGCTGACTCGTCCACGCCTTTATCTCCTCCAGGCTGGATTACTGCAATGCACTACTCATCGGGATCCCTAACAAGAGCCTCCAAAGGCTCCAATACATCCAAAACAGCGCTGCTAGGGTCCTGATGAGAGTGCGAAAATATGACCATATCACACCCACCCTCCGCTCACTTCACTGGCTCCCCATCTCCTTCAGGACCCAATACAAGATTTCCCTTCTCACCCATCAGTGCATTTACGGCCTTATGTCACACAGCCCCATGTCTGTGGAATGCCCTCCCAGACCACCTGAGAGCGCCACAGTCCACTGATGCTTTTAAAAATGGACCTAAAAACCTACCTTTTAAAAAAAGCATTTTTCTAATTTTTCATAGACTTTGTTTGTTTTTCGTATTGAGTTTTAATTTCTAAAAGTTGGCCCTTTAGTTTAGCCTGGTTGGGTCTATTGTAATTGTTTTGTTGCCTATGCTGTTTTTATGCTCTGCTTTTAATCTGTAGCACTCTGACATCCGTGAGAATGTAAAGTGCGTTATAAATAAAATGTATTATTATTATTATTATTATTAGCTGACAACTATAGAAAATGTAAGCAACATATACTTGTCACCTGAATACCAGTGGTTCTCAAACTATTGTAGTGTCAAAGAGCTTCCATTTTTTAGCCTATGCATTAAACCACAGACCCCCACAACCTAGTATTTGACCCCAAGACAATGTCAATAAGCCAACATTAGATAGTTACACACCTTGCAGTAGGTCTGGGATGGTGTGTCTGTCACCTGGGTCCGCAGCAGGAGCTGTAAAAAAAAGAAATACAATATTTTAGACACAAAGCTATGAAAGTACATGCATATCAATAGACAATAGCAGATCTACAAGCTCACAAGTGTCCAACAAGCTGACAAGTGAGCTTGTAAGCCTACAAGCTCACAACATGTTGCATTGTGAGCTTGTAGATCTGCCATTTTCAAATAGCCAAAGTTTAAATGGGGCTGAAGTGGTTAATGTACCCTATGTTTTTTTAAACAATAACCAAGATCTACAAAGTAACTAAAGTTTTCTAACAATTGTAGTGGATTAAAAGTACAATATTTGCCTCTGAGCTGTAGTGGATAGAAGTACAAGTACAGTATTTTTCTATGCAAACTGATATAGTAAAAATCACTGTTTTTGCTGGCAGCAGTGGCACACTATTACACTGTTCATATGGCAGTCAAAGAGTTAAGCTACAGAGTATATATATTGGCAATGCCTCCTTAAAAACGGACAATGGACTGACCACAAGAAAATGTCCATAATGCTAACATTAGATAGTTAGATCTAAAAGGTTTTGATTTGCACATGTGTCATGTTATGTTAAACAAACCTTGCAGTAGTGCAGTCTGGGACGGTCCCCTCAGTCCACAGCTGTGTTGGCCAAGATATCAGATCCAGTGTACAGCCACGCCACAGCTGAAAATTTCAAGCAAAAATACTGTATTTTAGACACAAATATATATTTGTCACTATATAAATATAGTGTCAATAGCAGATCTACAAGCTCACAAGTTATCTACAAGCTGACAAGTGAGCTGAAACAGTTTAGAGCCGGATCGCAATGGGATGTTTTGGTCACGATTAGGTAGCCTCCAGAATCACTTTTATTGCCACAATATGCAAGATGAACCATACGGACATGTTCTGCTGTATAATTTATATTCTGCAAAATGTAAAGGACCCCCCAAAATGATATGAATTTGGCCGCGGACCCCCGTCTCAAAATCTTTTGTTCCATGGACCCCCAGAAGCAAATATTTGAGTTATTGTTCGCTTTAAAAGAATATATATTTTCAAAAAATAGCAGATCTACAAGCTCATAGCGCGGCACTCGGTGCCGCGCTATGAGCTTGTATATCTGCTATTTTTGAATAGTCAAAGTGTAAAATAATGCTTTTTAGCTCAAATGATAAAGTGACACAGACGCTTCCTCAGGTCTTAGTGGGTTAATGCAAGGCAGTTGAAGAGCCACATACATACATACATACAGCCATATACAATGGCCTCACGACACTGGGTTTCTGTGGTTAGCTGGTTTTCCTCACAGACGGGAGCTCTGTCGCCAGCATTTGGACCACCTGTAACAGTGTAGAAACCACATATACTGCTGTAGCGGCTACCGCGGCCACCACCTGCTTCTGTTGTTGCTGCTGTTGCTGCTGGTAATATGTGGAGGCAGCAGAGTACACGGCAGCCTCGTAGCCCGAGTAAGACGTACCTATGGAGCAGGAATAGGGGCAGTGATGAAGAAATGCATTTCAATCAAATATATTTTTTAAAGATACCAATAGGCTCTATTCACAGCAGCCATATCATGAAGACATTCACAGGTGTTACCAATGATACTAATGAAAGCTCTGTTCCATTCTGGTCAAACAGAGTCAGGGTGCTGATATTGTGCATGTTGGCTCACTGGAAACACTCTGTTACACCAGTGGGTCTACAGTTGGGGTCCAGGGACCCTCATGGGCTTCCAAATGGCCCCTTGCAGGTGTGTAACTCTGAGAGTGTACAAATGTATGTACATTTTTACACTCTCAGAGTTATGGGGGTCGTGGGAAACCACTGTGCTACACTAAATGGAACAGAGCCTTCATTAGTATCATTGGTAACACCTATGAAAGAAGTGATAATATGGCTGCTGTGCATAGAGCCTATTCTAAGTCTACAAGCCACAGCATCTCAGAAAGAAATCAAATGCGTCAGTGTTTAACACTGGGAACTTTTGGCTTCCTCCTGCATTCTAAAATGTGCAGTCTAGCTAAACTGTGTTTTGAGTGACAAGATTCTGCATCTACGCCCGATGCGACACAACTCGCGTACGTCGAATAATTATGTTTCGACTGAAGTGAATTTTGCGCAAGCGAATACGAGCGACAGCCTATGTATGGGGAACGTTGCAAAGTAATGAACACGTTGCATCCATTCAAAATTATTCAAAAATAGCAGATGTACAAGCTCGCAGCGCGGCACGAAGTGATGACTGTGAGATTGTACATCTGCTATTTTTGAACATTTATTGAGAGATCTTTTAAGTGTTCTTAAAACGTGTTTTGCTATACAGCTAAAATCTAAAATGACAGATGCTTTCCCGGTTTAATGGGTTATTATAACGATGGCACCCAGATCAATTAAATGTGTTTCTGCAGCTCACATTCTACTATATTGCTCGACTACGTTTGGGTTTAGCGTGTGGGTAACTTGTATGTGTGGGTGACGGCCGGGCATTTCCTTACCAGAATATGTGACAGCGTTGGTGCTGTAGGTCGGGCTCTGGGAGTACGACGGCACTACGGACGCTCCAGCAGAGGGTACGGGCTGCACGGTGGACGACACCGGGTAGATGGAGAAGGTGGAGGTGGCCTGGCTGGGCGTGGCCGGTTTGATGGCAGTCACCTGGCGCGTCTGCTGGGTCTGGGTGTACGGCGTCATACATTGCGTGTACACTGGTTTGGGGGCTATGTGGGGAAATTGAGAATAGTACAAAACGATGACTTTTTTTTTAAAGGTTGCACAAAACACAAAACATATCCATTATCCAAAAACCATGTGGGATATAAACAACACATGTTTTTGTTGTTCTCTTGTCCTTAATAAACTGGTTTGGCATCAGCAGCCATGAGTGTGCCGTGACTCTTTGATGTTTTAAGAAATAAATGTTTGTTGTGGTCGGGTCATTGTGAAACATTTTCAAAAGTAGCTGAGTATACAAGCGTTGTGAGAACCACACTTATAGATTGACCTTTTTTTGTACAAATGGAAGCAAATGGACCCTAATGCAGTGGTGAGGTCCAAGGACCCTCAGGGTTCCTTGAGGTGGTTCCAAATGGACACGTACAGGTCTGGAACTTTTGAGAGTGTACAAATGGAACCAAATGGACCCGTACGGGTCCATTTGGTTCCATTTGTACACTCTCAGAGTTATGAGGGGTCATTGAAATTAAAAAGTTTGAGCACCACTGGCCTAATGCACACCAAACTGGAGGTCATCAAAGTTTTTAAAAAGCTTTGAGAATGACAGCTCTAGGAGGACTTTTCTTCACCATGACGAGTCCAGTCAGTGGCGAGTTGAACGTACCTGTCTGATAGTAGGACTCTGCCACTGTGGGCTGGGGCTGTGCTGCGGCCACAGCTGATGTAGCGATGGGCTGCTGGTAATATTGCTTGGGGTCATAAGCGACAGCTGGGGCTGTAGACCGCACATACGAATATGTGTCCTGCAGAAGACAAACACCACAAGCAATGTTTATAGTATATGATATAGGCCATTTGAAAACCATACCTGCGCTGCTAGATTTCATAGCACAGTCAAACAATCAATGTATTATTATTTTCAGAACAAACAATATTGGACACAAAATCAAAAGCTGAATGGCAGCTTTTCCCTTGCTGTTGATTTTATTGTTATCTTGTTCCAAGCAGCGATCCGCCTCATGACAAAAGAGAGACGGCCGTTACCATACCACTTGAGAAAGAGGTACTCTAACCCACCGTTTCCCAAACAGTGTGTCGGGACCCATATGTGGGTCGTGGACCAATTTGTATGGGTCACGCAAGTAAATATGTTTATTTTGTGTTTCCTAACTTCCTAATTTTTTTATTATTTCAAAAGTTTATCAAAACATTCCCAACAAAAAAACCGTTTTTCGAAAGCATACAAATACATTTAAAAATCCATTAATTAGAGGGGGAAAAGTACTTTTAAGAATTTGTGAAAATAGCAGATCTACACGCTCGCAACATGTCGCATCTTGTGAGCTTGTAGATCGGCTATTTTCACTAGTTTGGGTCACGGCGAGACATAAGATTTATTTTGGGTCTCGAGCTAAAAGGTTTGGGAACCACTGCTCTAACGGACATGATTTCATAGTCTGTGTGATACATGGTCACCGCTGATGAACATGGGGAATTATGCTGCTGTCCAAACAAGCAAACTATCCTCCTCCCCCTTACAGGTGTCCAACAGACTATGGTAGCCAAAGTGCCGGTCATGTTGTGTAAACACTTAGTGTTTAAGATCGCCCTAAGGAAAGAATATTTCCATCTTCCCTTCAATCTGCGACATAATATTAAATGAATAACTGTAATAAGCCTGATGCAGGGAAAAACAAATCAGGGTAGGCTATAATAGTAATAGACGAAAAGAGAAATCGCAGTATTGATTCATTTGACCAAGAAATAAATAATCGGTAATTGGATATCGGCCAAAATCGTGCATCCTTAAAATCCTTGCTAAATGAAAAAGCAAAGAATAAAGAAGAGGGGATTTATTTACGGCATTCAGCTGTTTTGTGATAACTGAAGCATCTGGACACCAGAAGGCAATGTTGACGATATAAAAAGCACATTGTGTACTGAATCAGACAGCTTCTTTCAATCTGTCTTCTGACTGGAAAAGCACTACTTCTTAAATCAAGTCTAACACTGGCATGAAGCAACCAATAGATTACATCGTGATCCCTGCCCACTTTCCAGAATTCTGTCCTTCTAAGTTGGAGCAGGAAGGGACAAATATTTAGACTAAAATAAAGTCTTGATGTGGGCATAGATTTGCAAGTAAGTCAGGTCAGTGTTCTAGTTAACCAAAGTTATTCATGAATATAAATGTGAATATTAATTCCTATTCATGAACATTTTATAAAACCCATTTGCCTACAATTTTGAGGTATTTCTACTTTACTTGAGTATTTCCAATTTCCAATACTTTTACTTCTACTCCACTACATCTCAGAGGCAAATATTGTACTTTTACTCCACTACAATTATTTGAAAACTTTAGTTACTAGTTACTTTTAAGATATAAATTATTACATTATAAAACATACCTTAACCACTTTAGCCTTATTTTATACATAGTCTATTTGAAAATAGCCGATCTACAAGCTCACAACGCGTCGCAGCGCGACGCGTTGTGAGCTTGTAGATCTGCTATTTTCGACATGTGCGACAGTGAAACGTGTCTGGGCGGAAACAATTGCTTGACAGTTTGGTTCCGCATCGACAGTTTCTCCACAATTCAGAGCCAAATGTGGGCACATAATCATAAATATGATGATCCTAATATACAATTGAGAGTGGCGCGCATGCGCGACCGACACGGTACGACCGACCGTGTACCGTCTACTCTCATTACGGTCCTTTTCAACCCCAAAACAAGCCCCAAAAGAAGCGCGACCATCCGCTTACAATAAGCGGACATGGCAAGTTGCCAGGTTCAGAGAAACAAGCAACCAGGTTAATGAAAACAACCGCAAAGCCACGGCGTCCTCTAACATTAGTCAACCCAGTACAATGCTCGGTGCAGATAAACACTTGTTGAACCAAACAGTGCGTCAAATGAATGTCTATTTTACTGCAAGTAAAACAGTCAAATTACAACAGCATCTCCTTCTAGAGTTAAACTCGTGTTACTCTATACCAGTGGTTCTCAAACTTTTTTCATGTCAAGGACCCCCAAATAGACACTTATTACCCCACGGACCCCCATTTGAAAAGATAAGCCAGGGACCCCAATAAGAGAAGGTTTTTACGGCTCTCTAGCAGTGATTCTCAACCATTTTAACTTCAAAGGACCCCCACTTTGACATCCATTAGGCTATTGACCCCCATTTAATGGCATTTATATCTCTGGGACCCCAATTTATATTGTAAAATCAATGTTAATTTAACACTGAGAGTGTCCAAATGGAACCAAATGGACCCGTTAGGGTCCATTTCATAGGCGGCGGGTAATGAAGGCTAGGGTAGGCTAAGCCTTCCCAAATGTTATCCTGGAAAATTTTTGAAATTGAGCAAATTATATATAATAAATGTGCGCAGCATTATATATTGTGTGTGCTGTCGCTGCAGCCCCCTGGTGACAATCACGCCTACCCGCCGATCAAAGGAGCACCCTCTCCGCCCCCTCCCTTCAGCAGAAAATAACGTGCATTACTGCGTTCACATCAGCGCAGGCTGCGCAGCACTGCTTGTCACCCTATAACCGAAATAAACTTAATAAAGTAACCAAAAAAGTAACTTTATCCACGGGAAACCCGAAAAAAATCGCGCGCGCGCTTCGCGCGCGCGGGGGGGGGGACACATGCACGCGCGCGTGCATGTGTCCCGTACTAGCCTTCCCAAATGTCTGACTCACCCGCCGCCTATGGTCCATTTGGTTCCATTTGGACACTCAGAGTTACAGACCCATAAGGGTCCATTTGGTTCCTATCCATCATTTTAGCTGGGGACCCCCTGGAACCCCCTCAAGTACCCCTGGGGGTCCCCGGACCCCACTTTGAGAACCAATGAGTTATGTCACCACTTTTAACAGCCTGCTCAGGGACTACAGATGAAAGCTAGCTTCTGGCTAACTCTGGTTCATTACACGGATGTGAAAACCAACATGTTGATTAATGTGCACTGTGTCCCTGGTAAATACATAAACATGATAGCAACACTGTTGATAACGTAATCATTTAAAACGTCACTGCCATGAGGAAGTTGTAGGCATACGTTTATAGCCGTTAGCACTGGTTAGCCTAGGTTGTTTTTAACCCAGTTTCAGAGGCTGCTTAAAGTTAGTTTTAGCAGATACAAGCTCAATTTTAACAGACAAGATATAACAAATGCCATGTTGATTAAAAGCTGCATTCTGCGTTGTATAATGAATTGTTATGGACAGGTCGATTGTGACAAGAGTTTATGAAAACAAACCAACAGAGTCCTGGGGCCTGAAACAAACGTAACCTGGCGTTTGCACTTAATTCATTTAAGGCCCGTACATGTACATAAACGTTCACATTTCAAATATAAAGTTCTCACCTCACGGCCACGGATGTGACAATTCTGTTCGAGCCCTCAGAATTAACCGTATCTTCAGTATTGTTCAATAAAAAGCATTTTAATCCGATCGGTGGCCATTTTCTCAGCATGTCCGCCTTATGCTTTCAACTGCATTACCCATCGGTTGGTAGGTGTACTGCACTCTGATAGAGTGTGCCAGCTATGAGCAAATGGCCACCGATCGGATTAAGATGCGTTTGTATTGAACAATACGGAATATACGGCTACTTCTGAGGGCCCGTACATAATTATAACATCCGTGGCCATGGGGTAAAAACTTTATATTTGAAATTTGAACGTTTATGTACATGTACGGGTCCAAAAAGGCGGGAAAAAATAAAAATAAAGTAATAAAGGCGGGGGAAAAGTATATATCAAGTAATATTACTCACCTCAGACAAAAGACGACGAAATGAAAGTAGATCAGTGATATATGAACCGAAACCAAGTAGAACAGTTTCCAATAGTAATCTATCATCGACCGGAGAGACCTAGTATCGAGCGACCTAGCATCCGCTGGAAACCTTGAGAAATGAGCCGAGCTCTGCACGAGCGGTGGATTTAAAGGGAGGGACAAAACAACAAGGGCTGTGATTGGTCTGACAAGCAGACATGCGTATATGCAAGAGGGCATACGCAAGCACAGCCCCCCCACCCCCCCCCCCCCCCCCCCCCGCCCACACACACACACACACACACACACACACACACACGCTGTTACACGCACGCACATGCGCACGCACCCAAACAACTCTATGACGTGCACACACAAAACACGACACGAACACGACACAAGCCCCGCCCCCCTCCCTCCCCCCCCCCCCCCCCCCCCACACACACACACACACACACACACACACACACACACACACTATTACAAGCACGCACATGCGCACGAACCAAAAATAGATACATTTGTTTTCAATGCAAACGTAATTTCACTAATTTAAAAGTTAAAGAGAAGAAGTTAGCGAAATATATAACAGCAATAATAATAATAATATTAATAATAGACATACATTGTAATATTTATTTAACAATGAATATCAATGAATCAATGATATCAATACTGCAATTGTAGAAACACTCTGTTACAAGTACAAGTCTGGTAATGAAAATGTACTTGAGTAAAAGTACAAAAGTATCGGCATCAAAATATACTTAAAGTGTGGTAGATTGTTGATAGTATTACATTCTTCTCAGTTAGTAAAGTATGTTTACTAATGGCAGTGGATATGAATGAATATATTAATCTATTATTTGAATAGCTTGAATGCACAACATGGTACGTATGTCTATACATATGAAACACAATGTTATACATTATACCAGGGATCTTCAACAGGGGGTCCGGGACCCCTAGGGGGTCCTCAGAGTTACTACAGGGGTCCGCCAAATCTTTGTGTGATATGATTTTTCTTCTTTTTTTATATTAACCACTTGAACCCTAGCATCCCTTTTCTGAGGAGAACTTTAGCCAAAAAGCAAAAGTATATCTGAAACACCATTCTATACAATATAGAGGGGGTCCCTGCTTCATCTCTCTCTCTCAGCTAGGGGGTCCTTGGCCTGAAAACGTTTAAGACCCCTATGACTGCCACATTTCTGTGCCCTTGTATTAGGTGTTACAGTGAATAATAAATCTACAGAATTAATATATGCTTCCAAAAAAGATGCACACCTTAAAGGATTTGTCTCTCAATGATCAAGTTATTTGAAACTTGTCCGCCATCTAATCATATCATGTAATCATCCAACTATATTACATCTATGGTCTTGTATAAGATCATCCTGAACATTCCTCAAAGCCCCTTTGTTTAACTCATCACCCTATATCGGTTACATTCATCAAACAGGTGGTATACCTAGTTTTTGTAATCTGAATCAGAACAGAAAGTCAAGACTAGTGTATAAATTATGTTAACACACATTGTTAGCACACAATCACACACAAACCTGAAAATAAGTATATTTAAAACCAAATCTTATCAGATGGGGGTCTGTGGACAAATACATGTTAATCTTTTGTCGAAGAAGAAGCAGTACTCCCTGTCATCGTCGAGAAGGTGAAGGTGGCAAACGAAGAAGACTACGTCCTCACACTCTATGGGAAATTAAATCACTGAGTCTGAAGGGACAGCAGTTAAATAAAGAATCTTTATTTATATTTCTAATTAAAGTTACAATTGTGTCCTTTCACCAGACTCCCATGAACTACCAAAGCACAAAGTAACCAATAACGAAAATCATACCAAACATTAAAAACACTTACAATCAGCCCATCGTAACTGAAATAAAGAAAGTACAAATAGTCAAGGGAACCAATAAACTCTTGTGCTCTGCTGGGGTGCTGGGGGGGAATAGCCGAGAGCTGGCTACAGCTCCTCTTTATAGTGTCAGGATCTAATCACACATGAGCTGAGAAGGGGAGTGACAGGTGTCTAGCCAAGACCAGGTCAGCATAGACACTAGGACAAATAATCATTAGTGAACACATAAGCATAGAAAGACTGTAGACTGAGGTGTTAATATTTGGAATTAACATATGCTTTATCGAGAGTGAGAGCTACTGTGATACTTCTTAGCTGTTGAATTTGAATCACTCTGCTGGGACGTGCATGACAGATTTCAGTGAAGGCCTCACCCAAGTAATGCCATTTTTTTTTACTTTAGTAACTTTAACCTGGTTACTGTACTTAGGAACTATAATGTATAACAGAGAACAGGAAAACAGTTACTTTAATGCGTTAGTTTAATCCCATGTTTCTCACAGCAGCATAAAGTCTGTCAAGTGCATAAGTCTCACTTTGGTCTGTCGCTAGACAACATGATTCACTGCAGTGTAGACTACATGTTGTCTTAGCTTGGCTTACTTAACTATTGTTTGTTTTACAGGTCAATCCTCATGTCATTTGTGCTCATATATGCATTGCTGAATGTTGTAATTAAAATGATCTGAAATTAGTGTCATTAGTAAATGAGCACCTTCTTAAATGTGCTATCGTGACTCTGCATTATTCTCAATGTAGGGTCCAGCTACTGGAAGCAAAAATGCCAGGAAGGTGCTGGCTGTGGATGAAACGGCCTTCAGGTAGTGGTGCGAAAGACAGAGTCGGGTATTGTAAAACAAAATATCTTTTTTTTTTAATTAACAGTTGCTTTATCGAGAGTGAGAGCTACTGTTGAGTGAGTTTTTAGCTGTTGAATTTGAATCACTCCATCAACAAGAGAAATTGTTCCTCTATGTCTAATATCAGGGATATTTCTTGCTTACAAACTGATGGCTGTGCAATGCAACTTAAACCATAAGGCATGCAGTAGGCCTAAGATGACATGGACTGTCAGGTGCTGTCGCTCCACCCTGAGTTTGAAGTGCTGTCCGTCAAGTGTAGGCCACCTGGTTGTGCCTGAGCTCATAGGAGGGCAGGTGGGAGGCTATCAGCACCTGGGGGAGTGTAAAATAATTTGGGCATCAATTATTTTCAGTTGGTCATGAATTAATATAGCTGCTGCAGGATGCATTAAACCTTAATGCATCCTGCTAAGTCACCCCTTAATGATTAAGTGGTGACTTAACGGTTTCACATGGGGCATCTTTGTATGTGTGCTGTAGCCACATACCATTTTCATTCAGCTGAATGGCGTTGGTCGTCTTGCTGAGCTGGGTGAGCTCGGTCAGGATGGTCATCAACGAGGGTGGGATCTCGCCCACACAGCTGGTCCTAGACACGCAAGAGGACAACGTACACAGTCAAATCCCCGGTGTTCATTCAATTTGTACACTAACTAGTGACCAGGAGATTATTTTTGGGAACTTGGGCGTGGGAGAATATGTAGTTGAGCACGTTGGCCATGTCAGCTTTTTTTTCTTCACGAAGTGCAAATACACACTTGAACACTTGAACAACACTCAACAGGTCTTCACATTGCCCCTTGGTTAGTCGCCTAAGTAGCCTAAGCTTTAAAATGATGATATGTGAAGGGTGGAGGATGACGGGCAGAAAGAGCGCTAGTATATCCTAGGATATACTCACTTCTGAACTGCACAATGCTCTGAGTGTTCATGAAGAAGACCTCTCTCTCTCTGACTTCCTGTTCAGAGTAGCAGCATGGCTGTCGAGGATGTTGGCGATCTGGAAATGAGGGATAACATTCCATGTTCATAATTAAACCATTTGTCTTGATTTGAAGTAAGAAAGTAATAAATATATAGCCTCGTTTAGAAACGAGCGCTCGTGCATTACCTGCTGGGTGCTGGCTTGGGAACTGGCACAGCACTGAGGTTATGTTGCTGACATACTGTGTCATGTCTTTCTTGACAGCCTTCTCAACAGCAGGGAGAATGCGACCAGACACACTGGTCATGATGTCCTGCAGCTCCAACACTGGCAAGGAGGGATCTGGCATGGTCTTCATCAGCCTCTCCACCCGCTCCCTAAGCTGGGGAGATAGAAAGAACAGCATGTTTATCAACCACTGTACTGTGTGGCTATTAGCTAGGTAGGTGTTTGTTTCTTGTGCACGCGTGAACTCGGACCGTGATGCAGAAGAACGGTTCGGGCAGGCAGTAGCCATTCATGATGTGGATCAGGTGGTCCAGTGTACTGTGGAACACTCTGTGTAGCTTCCCCCCTCTCAATGCTACAGCCTGGATAGTGGGCAGGGCCCCTGTGTGCAGCTCCGCCTTAGGGACAAAAACACATAGTTAGAGGAGCATATGAACCCTAGCGTCCCTATTCTGGGGATGCCGAAATAGGTGAACATACAAGCTCACAGGCTTGTAGATCGGCAATGACACAAGAACAGGCGTAGTCCACATAATATACCTGCTGCACTCTGCTGGGGTCGTCCAGTTGGAGCTTGGCAATGACGCAGCCAGGCTCTAGTGCAGCCCCGGCCCTCTCACATAATGAATACAACCAGACTCTGAAGCGGTCAGAGTCATCACCATCTTCATCACCTGGAAAACACACATGTTAATGCAGTTTACATCTATAAATTCATGTCCATGAAATTAGGCAGAATTTGACGTTAATGCTCTTTCATTTGGATATCACGCCTCCATCTCAGCATAGCACTGGCCAGAGAACACGTGCCCACCGTCCTCTACAGTGTACTGGATGAGTTTTCCTGCCGAGGGCGAGCGCAGCAGCGACGGGTCATTCTCCTTCTCAAAAACACAAGTCGTGTTCCCGATAGTGATGGGATACCTGCAAAATACAAAACAAACAGTACTAACCAAGTTTAACCATTGAATATTGTATATACAAATCAGAATGGCAGGGAGGATTGTGCACAAAATGCCCCAAAATAGGCATTGGTCACCCCCCAAAAATAGGCAATCTGCAAGCTCCCAACGCGCCGGGGTGCGAGTCGACGTGTTGTGAGCTTGCAGATCGGCTATTTTCAGCATGCCACAGCGTCATACGATGAAGGTTAATTGAGGTTCTAAACATTAAACAGCAATGTTTGTCCACCTCCTCTTTCATGTACAGTAGGTGGTACAGCTGCTGCCGTCATATGAGATCAGAAGGCCTCAGTCGCTGAGGCGATGGACATACACCTCGGCAGATGCATGGTTCATGATGAGCACGTAGGAGTTGGGAGACTGTCATGTCACGCCACGGTCAGCACATACTTGGTGCCTTCATAGATCAGCTCCACATCCACCGTGTTGAGGAGCGTGTGTGCAGGTAACACCTGACCTCTGGCAAAGACAGTGGGAGATGTGTGGTTGTGTTAGTGGGTGCGGTTATTTATATTCCCCCTTTTCCCAATTTCGTCATTATGCCGATTCAACGTTTTTCCCCTCTTGTGTAGTCCCTGTCACTGCCAACCCCTACATTTGGTGCCTAATTCAATACACATGGAGTCGCCAGCCATTTATTTTCACCCGACAGTGAGGAGTTTCACCAGGGGGGTGTACGTAACGCATGTGGTGGAACATGCCATTCCTCTCGGTTTCACATCCGGCCAACGTGTAGGAGTCACTAGTGTAGCGATAGAAATTGTGTTTGCTGGAGAGCCTGGCCAAGCCGGATGCACCGTGGAGGATTCAAACCCCTAGTCTCTGCAGTGGTGGGCAGGAACTTCACCGCTTTTCCACCCTGATGCTCAGTGGATGTGTTTTCTATCCTTTTTTCTTTTTTTAATCCCACAATTTTGTAACCCATTTTTTCTACCAGTGCCAATTGCCTATGTAATCCTGGCCGCTACTCTCCCAGCCTAGGGAGAGCCCAGAACTGAGCTCAATGCCTCCTTCAATGCATGAGGAGCTAGCAAGCCGCTTCTTATCACCTGACAGGGGGGAAATTCCCCGGTTGGACGTAGTGCGTGGAAGGAACACGTTATTCCAACCAGTTCCTTTCCCCTCCATCACCAGGGGGAGGCAGTATAGAGACCAGGATTACTGCATGTTTTTTGTGAGGGTACCTACCTACCCTAAGGGACACAGGGAGAACATGCAAACTCCACACAGAAAGGCCCTTTCAACAACCCCACCTAGGGTATGGGCACTGATGCCCACAGCGTCCCCGGCGGGAATCGAACCGAGGACCTTCTAGCTGTGAGGCTTGTGTGTTTTCTATCCTGACATCAGCAGATCTGGGGGCAGGTTCATATTCTAGTGGACAGACACACATTTAGACCTGAGGCCCATTCTAAAAACGCCTTCTAAATCCAGACCTAAGTTTCTGAAAAACATATTTCTTCAATAATTACAAAAAATGTATGTTGCTATGTACTGTACATAGCAACAACAACCCCAAAAGGGGTCCCCGTCCTGAAAGGTCTAGTTACAAAAAGGGCTTCCCGCCCAAAATGGGTTAAGACAGTACTTTGTTTATTCTTTTTGTTTGTTGTTTGTTGGACACACTGTTCCTCAGGTTGACATCGGCTACGTGGAGAGTGTGATATTTGCTCTCACTCTGAATAAGAGCATCTGCTAAATGCCTACATTGTAAGATCTGTTTTGTCATCCAATACCTTATTCTTCCCCTCCTCTGGTGCAAAGGCTAAAATGTAACTTAGATAGCATGTTATATAGACAGATGGCAGGTCATTGTTGACCTGGCATCCTACAGTGTGTATAGTTTCAATGCACGCTGCTGAGTTCTTGGTTTACGCATGTATTAGTTATTAAATTATTTGTTTACTTATGCATTACTTTATTATTAGATTACTATTTCTATGCATTTGATGTATTATTGAGCGTCTGCTAAATGCCTAAACTGTATACATAGATTTTATTTTTTGTAATCGAAATTGTAATTTAAAAAGACCTTTACCTTCACAATCGATAATTTCATTGCCCTGTGAGGACGTAGTCATCCACATTTCCACGAGCAATCTTCACCTTCTGGGTGATTATTGGGACAACTGCCTCTTCTTCTGTCAGCCTTAAAACGACGACGCTGTTGGCTTTCACCTTTCCATAGCGGAATTCAGAGATAAGGATTGATCTGTTAAACAAACAGAACGGGACCTATAGCAACCTGAATGCACCTCTGATTTCTCCCATACAACACTTTCCTGTACGGTCCTTCCTAAAACACCAACATATTCCACCACATGTAGAGTACCTGGAGTTTTTCCGGTGATGTCCACCACTTTGACGTTAGCGCTCATCTGCAGCAGCGTCTCCAGCAGCTGGTCAGACCACCTCCGGTCGGGCAGAGAGGCCATTTGATTTGGACACGCATCTTCTCAGCCTTCAGGGAAGAGAATAGAACAGAACAAAACAAATCATGTTATTGTTACATGAATATGCA
Source organism: Gymnoscopelus microlampas (assembly GCF_963454915.1). NCBI lineage: Eukaryota > Metazoa > Chordata > Actinopteri > Myctophiformes > Myctophidae > Gymnoscopelus > Gymnoscopelus microlampas. Next base: position 1,707,808 of record NC_139960.1, read on the forward strand.
TCTGCATTACAACACTTACAATTAAATCTGTGTCATATTAGGTTTCCACAGCCATTTGTAATTGGGAAACATGTCCAGGCCCTAATGCGTAAACAAATGAAATTGGAATGGCTATTTAGCAATATTCATGTTATATATAGTGCAGGAACCAAAAGCCCAAAAGTTGACTATACCCCTCCCCGGGGTAGAACAAAACGGGACATAGTTTTTTCATATCTTTAGGATGGCCCCTTCGTGAAATGGATTGTCCCAAGTTTTACTTTTACTGCAAAAGTCATGAAATTGATCCATGAAGTGACTCATCACATGACCCACAAAAAACGCCTACCCTGAAAGTGGGAGTTCCAAGTAAATCCTCTGTCATTTCCTACCTGCTGGTTCTTTTTAGATCATGCTTGCACAGATGGTCTACAGGTAGTGTCCCTACATCCCAAAACAATCAGAATGCCAATTTGTGGTTGTATTGTGAATCAGCAGCCTTTTATATAAGGCCTTCAATAGGCGGAAATAGCAAAAAGTTGACTCTAAATAAAACCTGTTAGGAGTACGTTTCAGGCAATTTAGAGTTGATTGGTAGTACTTTGTAGTGACTTTTTTTGGTCCCTAACATTCATCGAGCTCTGGACTTAGTACATTTATTTTTTCACCATTGGGTCACTACCGAAACGAAAGTTTGTCACATCCATGCCATAAGGCCTAGTACAGTGGTTCTCAAACTTTTTCATGTCAAGGACCCCCAAATTGACACTTATTAGCCCGTGGACCCCCATTTCAAAAGATATGCCAGGGACCCCCATAAGAGAAGATTTTTTACGTCTCTAGCAGTGATTCTCAACCATTTTAATTTCAATGACCCCCAGTTTGACATGCATTAGACTACGGACCCCCATTTAATGGCATTTCTATCACTTGGACCGCAATTTATATTGTAAAATCTATGCCAATTTAACTCTGAGAGTGTACAAATGGAACCAAATGGACCCGTTAGGGTCCATTTGGTTCCATTTGTACACTCTCAGAGTTACAGACCCACAAGGGTCCATTTGGTGCCTAATCTATCATTTAGCTGGGGACCCCCTGGAACTCCCTCGAGGACCCCTGGGGGTCCCTGGACCCCAGTTTGAGAACCAATGGCCTAGTATACCTCAACCTGTTGTGGTACATGTGGGCAGGGATTACATACTGTACTAGCTCTGAAACATGACTGTGTGAACCATGGCTAATACTGTACCTTAAATGTGATTATAATAGAAAAATGAACAAAACAACCAACCTCGTATTGCCCTGCTGACAGCAACGTATAAATGATCATCAGAGACGTGTCCTCTCCTTGACATGTTGTGATTGGCACAACATCTCCTCACTGCACATCTAACTGTACTAAATACGTGTAAACGCGTAGGTCTGATTGTGAGCTATCATTTCTCATATTGGATTTTCATAAGGATCGCGCAAAAAAAGCATGACGTCCTCTGTCCGTCCGTCTTCTACAGTTGTATCGCAATCCGATCTGCTGCCAAAGATGTTTAATAGTTATTTATATATATACGCTATTTATTTATTTATTGTCAAGCTCCCACCAGTCTTGGCTGCAGCCATAGTGCAGTGCTAACCTGTTAGCCACGCAGAAGGCTAAAAACATCGGCAGCTTCCGGTTCCGGCTCACCAGCCGATAGTGTGGTCGCCAGTGGTCGCGGATTTACGCCAGTAAACAACGGGGGCGATACTACCCCCCCCCCCCCCCCCCCCCCCCCCGCCCCCACTGTAGGCCCATGGTTCTCAAAGTGGGGTCCGGGGACCCCCAGGGGTACTTGAGGGGGTTCCAGGGGGTACCCAGCTAAATGATAGGAACCAAATGGACCCTTATGGGTCTGTAACTCTGAGAGTGTACAAATGGGTCCATTTGGTTCCATTTGTACACTCTCAGAGTTAAATTAACATTGATTTTATAATATAAATTGGGGTCCCAGAGGTATAAATGCCATTAAATGGGGGTCCGTAGCCCTAATGCATGTCAAACTGGGGGTCCTTGAAATTAAAATGGTTGAGAATCACTGCTAGAGACATAAAAAAAAATCTTCTCTTATCGGGGTCCCTGGCATATCTTTTGAAATGGGGGTCCACGGGCTAATAAGTGTCAATTTGGGGGTCCTTGACATGACAAAGTTTGAGAACCACTGCTGTAGGCTACTGAGTACATCCATGAGTATTTGCTTCGGTGCCGGTGCAAGGCTGGACTTGAACCTTTGGCCTTGCTTGCAGAGATGGGAATCGAACCTGTGGCCCCGTTCGCCGTGTGGCTTCCTGTGCCAAAGCCCACAGAGGTGTCCACCAACTATCCTCTGCCCTATGGCTCCTCCACACATTCACACATGTTTCTAATGGTGCTTTAAGTGTGGTTTCTGGAGGTTTGTGTTCAAAACATGCTTCAGAGTAAAGCAGGAGGATTTGAACGCACAACCTTCAGATCATGTAGACAGAGTTGCTTTTTATTAATTGAAGGTGGAGATATGGAGATAAAATAGATGTATAAAAAATACAATACAACATATTGAGAGAATAAACAGAAATTCCAATATTCAACATGTATCAATATATTCATGTTTTAATAACAGATTATGTTCATGTAATTGACTCAGACTTGTAGATAATAACCAACAAACAACTTAAAGACATTTTAAACAGCCAAAACAGGAAAGTTTTTATATATATATATATAGTTTATTTTGTTCTTGTGTTTTAAACAAACTGCTTTAACAGTCATTCAGATAAGATTGCAGATCTGGCTGCATTGGCTATTTGAAAATAGCAGATCTACATATCCTGGGTTGAGGATATAAACCCGACGCTCCAAACCTTAACCTGCACAGGTTATTCTTTATATGCAGTGGATTCATGTGGGCCACCGTGGGAGATCAGACATTTACACTCCACAACACACTCGAGCCTTCATCCATTAATGTTTATAATTCATTCATCAATGATCACTCCATAAACATTCACATTATTAAGACTGTCTTGCCTGCTATCTCTCAATTTAATGTGTGTGTGTGTGTGTGTGTGTGTGTGTGTGTGTGTGTGTGTGTGTGTGTGTGTGTGTGTGTGTGTGTGTGTGTGTGTGTGTGTGTGTGTGTGTGTGTGTGTGGGGGGGGTGGGGGGGGGGGTTGATTTGCTCAATGTACAACATTGTTTTGTCATTCAACAGTAAACAAACCGACATCCAGTGTAAGTGTATAGGGTGTCTACTGTCTGCACATTTCAAAAGTGACAATTGAGGGACTTTTAAGACCTTTTTTATACTAGTCAATAAAAGAATAAGACCATTACTGCATCAAAAGTAATCAACAATCTATGAAATAAAGAAATCGTCATTGGCCAAATTGTCAAATATTATGTGAGAAAGAGTAAAAAAAAATAAAAAATCTGTGAAACCTACGAAAATGTAAAGCCTCAACTCCTATTCCATGTGCTTGTCAGGGTGGGGGGTCCCTAGTTCAAATATTTTGGGGGGCCTGAAAAGGTTGAGAACCGCAGCTAATTTTTTTTAAACATTAATTTGTTTTATATTAATGTTATTTTATCAATAAAATCTCAGTGCTTATTTGCGGGCCTACTTGCAACAGCCTCAAGTTGGGAAACACGGCTGTAGATGAACAGAAAATGAGGCAAATGATAGGCCTGGCGGATGAATCAATTCATCATATTGGAAGCTGTATAAGAGCACAAGAAAACAACATAGCGGTACAGTACTGTCACAGTGTCTGCTGGTAGCGTGGAGTTCAAGGCCCACATCTCTGGACCTGCATGTACCACTGTAGTGGGTCTAAAAATAGAATCCTGCGCAGCTAAATCCTGCGCTTTAATTTCACACTGAATGTTTAAAAAAACGGGATCCTTGCGGGTCAGATTTGACTGTGTATACCAGCGGCTTCTTACAGTACATGTGACTTACAAAAAGTGTTCACCAGTCCAGAAGACACACCATTATGAACACTTGAATGGGAGGAGGGTGGAGGGTCCGGTAGGGTTGCTGACCCAGGAGCCTTTGGGCTCTTTTTGACGATCAGTTGGGTAACTGAGAACCTTCCATAACCTCTGTCTTGCTTTGTTCATGTTTACTTTATAACCAGAACCACACCTTAAGGCAGGGGTCTTCAACGTTTTCAGGCCAAGGACCCCCTAGCTGAGAGAGAGATGAAGCAGGGACCCTCTACTCTATATTGTATAAAATTGTGTTTCAGATGAAAAAAATATTATTTTACTTAAGCTGTTCTTTTTTCCCTCTACACCTATAGCCTCTTTGCCAAAAATAGCAGATTAGCAAATAGCACTGCGAGGCGTTGAGAGCTTGTAGATCGGCTATTTTCGGCTAACGTTCCCCTCAGTAAAGGAATTCTAGGGTTCAAGTGGTCAATGTAAAAAAAAACAAAATCATATCACACAACGATTTGGCGGACCCCTTATAGTAGCTCTGAGGACCCCCTAGGGGTCCCGGACCCCCTGTTGAAGACCCCTGACTTAAGGGGGAGGTACGATACGTCATAACTCTGAAAAGAAAAAAAATCTCATTCTTGAGACATTTGCATTGAATCGCCGTACCATCATCGTGCCTTTTGTCACGGTTCTTTGGTGATGAAGACAAAATCAAGTTTCTGTCCAAATTGCCTCGTGACATTTGATGTGACACGCCGCTCCTTGTGTGTACATCAGTCCCACGGAGACAGACACAGATCCATCGTCCCCAAACATGCATGAAGGGCCCGTTCACATCCTACAGTACACTTCAGCAGGCCATCGGGGGGGGGGGGGGGGGGCATCCTTGAGGAGGCGCCCCTTAACCCATTAAGACCGGGAACGCATCTGTGTGTCATTTTAAGACTTCTTTGGCTATTCAAAAACAGCAGATCTACAAGCTCATAGCTATGAGCTTGTAGATTTCTTTTTTTTTTAAGGGAATATTTGTAACTCAAATCTTTGCTTCTGGGGGATTCTACAAATGTCTTCTAAATCCTAACAGTTATATAGTTATATATCTGTGGTTCTCAAACGTCAATGTCAAGGACCCCCTCCTCCTTCTCAAAATCTTTTGTTCCAGGAACCCCCACGAGCAAAGATTTGAGTTAAAATGTATAGGCCTACAGTATGTATAATAAAAGATTTGCAAAACATTTCACGATTTTTCAAAAATAGCAGATCTACAAGCTCATAGCGCGGCACTTGGTGAGCTTGTGTATCTGAGCTTGTATATCTATTTTTGAGTAGACCAAAGAAATCTTAAAATGACACAGAAGCGTTCCCGGTCTTAATGGGTTAAGGGCAGATATACAAACAGCACAGAATAAAATGTTAACAACAAGCGCTGCAAAGAGAGAGAGAGAGAGGTGAGGACGGCTTGACCCAAACAGAAAGAGGGGGTGGGGGGGGTAAGAGGAGTGGGGGGGAAAGAGATAAGAGAAGAGAGGAAGGAGAAATGAGAGACATTATGAGAGGGGTGAAGACGGGAGGGGGGGGGGCAGTGATGTTCAAAGAGAGAGAGAGAGAGAGAGACCCCTGCTGAATGCATTATAGTGATTTGTGGGCTCACCTTTGAGCGGGGAGTATTGCGAGGCCTCCTCCCCGCCATGCAGCGACCGCCGGGGGTGTTAAGTGCGCCGGGCGGGGGGCGGGGGGGGGTTCGGCGGCGCCGTGGCGCGGGCCAAATGATGTTTGAAATGTTTTAATCAAATCCCTGCCTGTTCATTAGACTAACAATAGCGCTCTCGGCGCCAATGGCCTCTTAATGCCCTCCCCAGGGGGGAAACGAACGAACGCCTCTGATGGACTCACTTCCCGCACCTCCTGGTAGGGGGGGGGTGTTTAAAAAAAGCCACGCCACGCCATACATTTAAATGGGCTTTTATCAGCGGGTTGGCCGCCTTGTCGTGCGGCGTGATTTATTTGAAACGAAACGCTAGCGCTGCATGCTAGTGCTGCATGCTAGTGCTGCATGCTCGCGGGGTTTCCGCGGGATTCCAGCTTTGCGTTTTCTGAGTGGCACTTTACATACCGCCGGGACGATGATGTGTCAAGACGCGCTGACGGGCTCGTAACGGCGATGACAGACAACTGCTTAGTGCTATACGGGTTGAACCGCTACTTCAGATAATCGCTGTGGGCACACAGTCAAATGCTGAAGGTTCGTTTAAGCCTTTAAGACCTGAAACGCATCCGTGTCATTTTTTAGATCTCTTTGGGCTATTCAAAAATAGCAGATCTACAAGCTATGAGCTTGTAGGTCTGCTATTTTTTCAAAGAATCTTGACAATTTGTGCACATCTTTGAGTATAAATATATATATGTGTTTTTCAAGTGAACATTTTAACTCAAATCTTTGCTTCTGGGAGATTCTACAAATGTCTTCTAAAGTCTTTTTAAAGAAATTACGTTTCTATAATTTCAGTAGTCCTCAAACATTTTTCATGTCAAGGACCCCACAAAATGATATGTATTTGGCCCTCAAAATATGTTGTTCCAGGGACCCCACAGAAGCAAAGATTTGAGGCTTAAAACAACAAAAATATATATATATATTCAAAGATTTGCACTAATTTTCACGATTTTTCAAAAACATAGCAGATCTACAAGCTCGTATAGCTTGTATATCTTCTATTTTTGAATTGTCCAATGACACACAGATGTGTTGCAGGTCTAAATGGGTTAACTCTGAGATGGTACAAATGGGAACCAAATGGACACTTTTGGTTCCATTTGGCTCAATTCCTGCCCGCTCCACGAAGTGCTCGAACGCTTCTTTGAATCAGGTTCTCTGAATCATGAATGAGATGACTCACGTCTGTGTAACAATTCTAATAGGCTGGGTGAGGTCGCGCAGGGGACGGGCGCCGTTACCCCAATGAGAGTAATCTCGTGAAATGGTGATGAAGAACAATAACCTGAATGCATATTCCATACACGCTGTTGAAAGACATACGCGCTGCACAAGAGCGCTAAATAGAGTGGCTATAATTATTGCTCGTCAAAACGGAGGAACCTCTTTTGGTGTGATGTATAGCACGCATCTTAACCCATTGATACCTGGAACGCATCTGTGTCACTTTGGATGTCTTTGGCTATTCAAAAATAGCAGATCTACAAGCTCATAGCGCGGCACCGAGTGCCGCACTATGAGCTTGTAGATCTGCTATTTTTGAAAAATCGTGAAAAAATATTTTTTATAATTTTTTTCAAAAAACTGTCAGGATTTAGTTTTTTTTAAAGAATCGCCTCAGGTCTTAATGGGTTAAAAGGTGCCATAGAATATCCAGTAGCACTAATATACTGCTATATATAACCATTACACCACCAAACTATGCTGAGGAAGAACCTCTAAACCACCATGCAGACGCTTAACAAAACAAGAAAGTGTGAACATAGTGTTATGGAATAAGCTACAGACTATGTACTGACACACTTTAGATTTGTGTTTTTATGTTTTCATTTCATTATGCTGTCATGTGTATATCCTGGTTTTAAAGGTAGGGTAAGTGATTGTCTTTGGTTAAAATAAGTGTTAAATAGCTCTATATTGTGATAGTACTCATTGCTATAGAGTGTTTGTTCAGTAAAAGGAGTCTCCTTGTCTCTCCAGCTCTTTATAAAACAGAAAATGCATTTTCGTTTCAGTTTCAGTTTCATTTCCAATTTTATCCAATCAGGACAGAGAACTTAATCAGGGTATAGATTAAACAAGTGAAATTGGAAGTGATGACACTAAGAAATGAGCAGAGCAAAATTGGAACTGGAACACTACTTAAAAATGGGTACTTTCTCCTGATTGGCTGAGATTTTGACACCTACCGAAACATGTATTTTCTGTTTATTAAAGAGCTGGAGAGACGGGGAGACTCCTGTTACTGAACAAACACTCTATAGCAATGATTACTATCAGAATATAGTGCTTTAACCTTTTAACAAAATACTTTTTGTTTTAACCAAAAAATATCACTTACCCTACCTTTAAGTTATATTGTGTTTGCTCGCATTCTTTGACCTAACTAAAAAACTAAAACACATTTTGTGTGTGTGTGTGTGTGTGCGCGCGCAGCGTAGTGAAAATGTGCGGGGATGATATGACGTCTTTTCGGGACATGCACTCCCTGGCTTCTAACACAAGGACTCGCCACACACACACACACACACACACACACACCACTAAATCTACTTTATTGTGTTATTTCAACCCCGTCAGACCCTATTGATCAGAGGATTAAGACAGAGATGATGTGTTGAAATGTATGAGGGCTTCATAGCGGGTCCCCAAAATCCAATACCAATAGAGTCCCATAGATCGCCGCGCCTGGATTTAGCGCCGTATAGGCAGGATTGATGACATGGGACCCCCACACACTTTAGCAATGGAAGTGTGTGAGGCCTATACGTCATCTTAACCCATTGAGACCTGAAGCCGATTCTACATGTCTCCTAAATCCCAACAGTTTTCTGAAAAAACGTATGTTTCTATATCAGTGGTGCTCAATCTTTTTCATGTCAAGGACCCCCAAAATTATATGTATTTGGCCGCGGACCCCCATCAAAATATGTTGTTCCAGGGACCACCAAAAGCAAAGATTTGAGTTAAAAATGTTCGCTTAAAAAATATTATATTCAAAGATTTGCACACATTTTCACGAATTTCCAAAAATAGCAGATCTACAAGCTCGTAGCGCGGCACTCGGTGCCGCGCTATGAGCTTGTATATCTGCTATTTTTTAATAGCCAAAGTGTAAAATAATGCTTTTTAGCTCAAATCTAAAAATGACACAGTTCCAGGTCTTAATGGGTTAAAAGCACAATCACACATCGGTAGAGGTTTGGGTTGTGTAGTTATCTTGCCATGAAGTAACTCCCAATATTGGTGATATTGTGCCAATAGCTCCGCAGAGATCGATATCCCAGTAATAGTCTCCTCGTTGACTTACATTGTACGTCACTCTTTTAGCACATAAACCCAAACAAATATCATTCCAATGTAATGCCAATATATAACATCACAAACTCAGAACAGCATTTATTTGTATTTAATAAAACACCAACATCATGTTGATTTTACTATTTGAATTAATAAGAAGACTCTAGGTCTGGAATCTAGAAATGATTTCTAGACGGATTTCAAATCAACAGGAACGTGCACATTATTAGTGGGTCTTGTGGCATTATATGTTTGCAGAATCTGCGTCGTTTGGGTTTGTTTCAGCGCTAAATGCGAGACTGTGACAAGACAAGACCGTTCCACGAGCTCACAATTTGTCACGTTGCGACACCTTATAGATCAGCTTTTTCACTGAGGGCTTGGTAGCGCATAGGGCGTAAAATGTCATTTTCGGACATTCCATTGATTGTAATTATTTAATTAACCCATTAAGACCTGAGGCGATTCTTAAAAATGTTTTCTAAATCCTAACAGTTTTTTGAAAAAAATCTAAAACATTTTTTTTTCCAATATTTTTCTAAAATAGCAGATCTACAAGCTCGTAGCGCGGCACTCACTCACTCGATCTGCTATTTTTAGGTCTTAATGGGTTAAGCAATCTATACTTGTATTCAGATTAGGCTTACAAGGAATGTATGTTAAAATGTTGTGTTGTTTTTAATTGAATAATTACCGTCAATGAAAAGCTCAAATGTAAGATGTTATGTTTTGACAGGGATATAGCCTAGAAAAGAGAAACGCCCTGGTTTTGAGACGGCAAGCAACATGCAGAGTAGCAAAGGATGAGAGTCAACAACACACCTCAGAATAAATAAAAAAAAACACCCTATTTCGGCAGGTGGAATTTCTTTCATGTATTTAATTTATTCTTAAAATATTTCATGATAAAAAAGTATCTCATGTAAATGACTCTAATACTCCCACGCGATGCCTCCAACCCCACCCCCTCCCCCCCGCAGCCCCCTCCCCTCCCCCTGCTCCATCTCTCTCCTTCTCACCTTCTTCGCAACGAAAATGAGAGAGAGAGAGAGAGAGAGAGAGAGAGAGATCGGGGCCACATGTTGTGCGAACAAACACAAGCACAAAAAAATAAATTAACCACGTGAACCCTTATAGTGTCCCTTCTCCCGGGGGGGGGGGGGGGGGGGGGGGGGGCGAACATTCAGCAAAACAAATAGGTCGATCTACAAGCTCACGAAGCGCTGCATTGCGGCGCATTGCGGCGCATTGCGAGCTTGTAGGTCGTCTGTTTTTTTTTTGCGGAAAATATTTGGTGTCGAGGGGGGGGGGGAAGAAATGACGGGGCCTAGTATAGAGCCCTGGGGGATTCCGGTATTAACGGTATAATAGGGTTTAAGTGGTTAACAGATCAAAAGCCATTGAGAGGTCCACACCTCGTAGGATACCATATCATAGCCAAGTAGCAGCTTACTGTACAGTGGCTTCCACAGATATATTAAAGGTTTCATGACATTCAGTTTTACGACACATTAAAAGTCTTTGTCATGGTCCTTCAAACGTGTATAAAGAGTTTTAACTGAAAATTCCACTCCAGTGAGCCATTGCAGGTGTTTGTCTCTCACATTTCTAAAGCCTTTTCAACTGCAATGAAAAAATAAATCTTCTGCCTGCGGGTGTCGCTGTTGAGGGATTTTGCCGCCCCCCCCCCCCCGCAAAGGAAAGGATAGGGGAGGGGAGGGGCGAGGAGGAGAGTGGGCGGGATTAATGGCCTGTGACTTCACTCTCCAAGGGCCAATCACAGATTACTTTTCAGCCTAATTATTCAGAACACCCCAGACCACAGAAAGTCCACTGAATGTTCAAAGTTCAGTTTTTTTTGGGTGTAATTGAGGTCATAAAAACCCCCAAAAAACATTAAAATAAAATAAAAATGAATGTCATAGAACCTTTAACGTCCGTTTGACTGCAGGCCAGTCAGTCTGTGAATCACTTGATCCGTTTCTGTTTGCTATTGTTGTTGTTGTTGTTGTTGTTGTTGATAGACGGTTACCGAGGACCATTTGGAAGAGCGTGAGACGGTGAGAATAAAGCGTCTACTGGATGAGTTGAACAGAAACATCTCTGGACTACGCCACCACAGCAGAAACATCTCTGGACTACGCCACAGCAGTGATGGGAACGACAGCGTTGTTTTTTTTTTGTTTTCTGTTTTTTTTTCCTTTCTTCGTTTTGTTCACATCCTACTAAATCGGCAAAACCACATTAGTTTTTTTCTTGCTTTTTTCTCGTTTTTTTATGTCCAATAAGCTTGTCTACAAAGGTACAACATATAAAACTGTTAAATATATAACTTTTAGGACTTTCAAAATACATTTAATGACATTTTCCTCACGCTTGCTTTGCTCGCTGGTCTTTCAAACTCCACAGATCCGATATGTCTCTTAATGGCCCGCCTCCGTCACCACGACAACCAACCGCTCCGTCACCACGACAACCAACCGCTCCGTCACCACGACAACCAACCGCTCCGTCACCACGACAACCAACCGTGCTCATCTTCAAATCGTCCCATCCATGGATAAAAAAAAAAAGAAAAAGGAAATCCGACAATTATTCATTTTCTTTTTGGGGGGGAATACACAGATATACTGTATATTATGCAATATTATCTCCAGTTGTCCAAAATACAGTGGTGGGCTTAGTCCGAAAAACCAAACAAACGTGTCCGCAAAGGTTTTAAAGGTTGATTGTGTACAGTACAGTGTGTGTGTGTGTGTGTGTGTGTGCGTGTGTGCGTGTGTGAACGTGTGTGTGTGTGTGTAGGCGTGTGTCCCATCCAGTTTGTGTTTGTGCGTCTCTATTTGCGTGTATAGGCGCCGGTCACATGGCGCCCGCGACGGACGAGACAACAGCCCGGTCCATAAAGTGTGTGTGTGTGTGTCTGCTTTTTGGCCAGATGGTCCTCTGCTGCTCTGGAACAATAATCACACACATTGTTGTCCTTTTTATTCTCTTTGGTCTATGTAAAAAAAAAAAAAAAAAAAAGATATGCAAGGGCGCCTTAAGGTCAGCTCCCACTAGAGGGCCTGTCCACAGCACTGAGCAGTCTCCGGGCCAAGTGGAGGGGTGCAGGGTGGGGGGGGGGGAGTTGGGGACGAAGCAGGCATGATAAGATTGGAGCGTTAAGGCGGAGGCAGCAATGGGTCGATCCGATGACAGACAGCGGGACATCGACGGCGGGGAGGAGAGGGTGTGGTCACGAGACCGCCGGGCGATGTCGGTCACACACGGGACAGGGAGAGAGAGAGAGGGTTGTTCGTTCCGTATGCAGGGAGAGGGGAGATTGATTGGCGATCACTTCCTGGTGTCACCGTCCAATGGCTGAGGCCTGTGAAACGAGACGAAACGACACGTTAGACACAAGACTTCAATGTTTTTGAGGGTCAAGGTGCCTCAGCTGAGAGAGAGTTGAAGTAGATAATATTGTACAAAATTGTAGGGGTGCAACCGTTAATATAACTACTTGATTTAATCCAGTGCTTCTCAAACTTTTTCATGTCAGGGACCCCCAAATTGACACTTATTAGCCCACGGACCCCCATTTCAAAAGATATGCCAGGGACCCCCATAAGAGAAGACTTTTTACGCCTCTAGCAGTGATTCTCAACCATTTTAATTTCAAGGACCCCCAGTTTGACATGCATTAGGGTTACAGACCTCCATTTAATGGCATTTCTATCACTTGGACCGCAATTTATAATGTAAAATCTATGTCAATTTAACTCTGAGAGTGTACAAATGGAACCAAATGGACCCGTTAGGGTCCATTTGGTTCCATTTGTACACTCTCAGAGTTACAGACCCATAAGGGTCCATTTGGTGCCTAATCTATCATTTAGCTGGGGACCCCCTGGAACTCCCTCAAGGACCCCTGGGGGTCCCCGGACCCCACTTTGAGAACCAATGATTTAATCGATTAAAACAATATATCGATTTGAATAAATATCGATTTCATTTTGGGGGTGTGTCTAAATGTAGCTTTTTTCCTTTCAAAATGTTTTAAAAAGAGCAAAAATACGGGAACTACGAGCTCACTTATAGATTGTCTATTTTAGTGATATTACTCCTACAAATTGTGTCCTAACATCACGCAAAGCGGTACACATTATCTCTATAGTCATGTGATCAAGTTGGATCTGTCCGATTCTTCATATTCCATCAACATTGCTGGCCCACAACAACCTACCTGACCTGGTGGAGACCTGTGCTCTGAGGAGCACTTTCTCTAGTTGGTGCTATTTTAGTGCATTTGTAGAGATGTTTAAATTGTTTTAATAAATGTTCCAATCACTCCTATACTATCTATACTAGGCGCCCTCCTGTTTGTGTTCCAATATGTTTGGCAGATCTTCAAGCTCACAACGCGTTGCGAGAGGTTATCAAAATAAAAGATTGCAATCTTTTCTCCAGCAGAATAAACAGATGCTCCTGTCTGGCGATGAAGAACAGCCGGACAGCACATGCAAAGAGGTCATGATCGGCACACGGAGGCTGTGAAGATAAGGGGTGACGATGACAGCAATATTTTGTTCCCAGAGATGGAGCAATTCATTTAAAAGCCATGCGTCTGGAACCGCATGTAAAGTATCCTCTCTGGCTGGACATGCAAAAGTGTACTGTATAGTATTAGTATATAACTTAACATATTCAAACGTTTTCTCTTTTATCTTTCAGGTCAGTATTCTCCGAAAATAGGCGATCTACTAGAGTAAGACATTATTCACAACAATAACATAGCTGCCGTTCATGGATTAAGTGGTTTGGGTTGGGTTAACGTTTGTCTATAAATAAAAGCATCACAACTTAACCGCAAACACAAGCTGATGGGCGAAATGGAACCCGCCAAAACAACTCCGAGAACATTCATCATTTTTTGCATTCGCACTGCCCACCTGGGGTCAGATAATATCAGCAAATTCACGGGGGGTGAATTATTTTCAATATTTATTTTTGCGTGTGTGTTTTTTTTAAAGGAATAGTGTGTGTGCAACCCAACATTTTAATTTCACAGCACTGTGATGCAGTGTTGATTTCATCGACTAAAACTATGGCGAAAAATATTGGTCGACTACCCTTTTTTCACTGACGAAAACTAAATAAAAACTAAAACTAAGACTAAATATATTGACACTTTCGTCAACAAATAACAACTAGACTAAAATGTTAGTGAGGGATCTAGTGGAGAAGAGATCCAGTCGAACTAAAAGACAAGTCATTGTATGTTTGGTTGCGCTCGGGTGTTGCGCACTGAAAATAGCAGATCTACAAGCTCACAACGCGTCGCGCTGCGACGCGTTGTGAGCTTGTAGACCGGCTATTTTCAGCATGCAACCAAGTGTAAAATGAGCCATTACGACGCCATCAAGGCACGGCCGCCAAAACACATTATAGTCGACTAAATCAACTGTAGATTTAGTCGACTATAATTTTATGATATTTAATCGACTAACCTAGGCTAACAGTAAAACATTTCAGAATGACTAAAATATGACTAAAACTGAATAAAAATAAGCCGTCCAAATCAAAACTACCGTGATGGCAGTACGCTGATACAAAGCCAAACGGCTCACTCAGAAGTCAAGTGTTCTGGCAGTCAAACATTCAGAGATTCTTCAGGGTGTGTTAAACTCAACATATCCAAAAACCTTGCGGTGCAGGAGACAGAGAAACAATTAATCTGCTGCTGAAAACAATGAATCAGGGATGCCCCTCCCCTCGCCATCTGGCCCCCGCGAGTCTCCCATCACAACTTGATATAAGGATACGGATGCCTTCCAAGACGCTTTCGCTCGCACTAATCTCCACCATTACAGAGGCTGCAAAAGAGCCCGAACAATATGTCGTTTTTGTCCGTCCGATATAGTGGCCATTATTTGACTTTTTCGCTGACATTAGGGTCGTTAATTTCAGAAGTAACACAAACAGTAATATGGAGATAGAAGAGGTTTCAACGATGTTGAAATAAAGTACAGTACATGTGATAAAGCAGAGCATGAGCGAACCTTCACTCACATACCCGATGCCACGGGAGGAAGATTCCACTCCGTTGTTTGGCCGTTAGCCTGATGTAATACACGGTTTGAATGGAGATTGGCAGGGAATGAGACGAGTATGGCATGCACTTAATTATCCTTAAAAGGAGAGAGCCAGATCAAAATACACGTGGATTTTATCTGCCTATAATCAGTCACCAACATACCCGATGCACTTGACTTTTTTTAATAGAAGCCCCTGTTCTCCATTCTGCAGACCCCTCCCACAGCTAGAATGGAGCCTAGAGCATATCGCTAATTCGGCTATTTTCGTCGCTCCGTCTCCATGTAGTGTCGTGGCACTCACACATGCCCTGTTTCGAGAACAAAGAATGAAGAACAGGAGCTTCTATGAAAAACGTCAACTGCATCAGGTATGTTGGTGACTGATTCTAGGCAGATACAATCCACATTTATTTTGGTCTGGCCCTCTCCTTTAACTCCAGAGATGGGATCGGAAAGCAAATTGATTTAAACAGAAGACAAGACAGTGGAATGGGCCTTCTGCTATGTAAAGTGTTACACATTCTGTGTCTGCAAAGGTATCTTTCTTGTTCAGAAACGATCATCAGCGTTAGACTACAAATCTCTTCTTCTCTGTATCTCACTCACACATGCATACACACACACACACACACACACACACACACACACACACACACACACACACACACACACACACACACACACACACACACACACACACACACACACACACACACACACACACACACACACACACACACACACACACACACACACACACACATTCTCTCTTTTGTTACGCCCACCCTGTGGCAAAAAGGCTGTCTGTAAATCTCTCACACCAATCTCATCTCAGGGAAATATCTATTAACCCATTGAGACCTGAAGCCGATTCTATATATGTCTCCTAAATCTCAACAGTTTTCTGAAAAACGTATGTTTCTATATCAGTGGTGCTCAATCTTTTTCATGTCAAGGACCCCCAAAATTATATGTATTTGGCCGCGGACCCCCATCAAAATATTTTGTTCCAGGGACCCCCAGAAGCAAAGATTTGCGTTAAAAATGTTCGCTTTCAAAATATATATATTCAAAGATTTGCACACATTTTCACGACTGTTCAAAAATAGCAGATATACAAGCTCATAGCGCGGCACTCGGTGCCGCGCTATGAGCTTGTATATCTGCTATTTTTGAATAGCCCAAAGTGTAAAACAATGCTTTTTAGCTCAAATCTAAAAATGGCACAGTTCCAGGTCTTAATGGGTTAAGAAACGGGGGGGGGGAATGAATTTGAAACGAATATGAGATTAATCTGGCCAATGAATAAAAATGCACGAGCGCCGGCGGGTGATCATCATCATTACCTGGAAATGACCGCACTGATCTAGTTTATATATATCGTACAACTGCAAGAGACTATATTTGCCATGCTTGGAATGCAGAGCTATAGAAAGGTATATATTGTACAGCCGTGCGGCCACACAGGCCCTTGAGTATACAAGTGCAGTTTCAGCTGGCTATAGAGCCTGCTTTAACAAGCCCAGACAGAGCGTTTGGCCATGCAGTAAAAACGTATGACACCATAACAGCCACAGGAGAGTATGATGTCTGTGAGACAGTGCCGGCTTTGGTCGTGACGGCAGCAGCAGGCGGCGGACCATGCAGTCAATACTTGTATTGATATGCCGCGCCCTGCCATTGGTCGATGCATGAACCGCACAAACACCTCGTGGAAGTGTTGATTTTTGACAGCAAATTCCATTTTAGTCATATTTTAGTCATATGTGAAATGTTTTAGTTTTTTATCTACTTTTAGTCGACTAAATATCATAAGATTTTAGTCGACTAAATCTACAGTTGATTTAGTCGGCTAAAATGTATTTTGCCGGTGCCTTGATGGGCGTCGTAAAGGCTGATTTTACACTTGGTTGCATGCTGAAAGTAGCCGATCTACAAGCTCACAACGCGTCGCGCTGCGACGCGTTGTGAGCTTGTAGATCTGCTATTTTCCGCGAGCACCCGAGCACAACCAAACATGAAATGACTTGTCTTTTAGTTCTACTGGATCTCTTCTCCACTAGATCCCTCACTAACATTTTAGTCAGGTTTTTATTTGTTGACGAAATTGTCAATAAGTTTAGTCTTAGTTTTAGTCATCGTAGTTTAGTTTATATTTCGTTTTTATTTGGTTTTCGTCAGTGTAAAAAGGTAGTCGACGGACATTTTTCGTCATAGTTTCAGTCGATGAAATCAACACTGCGTCATGGCAGTGACACGTGGCTTTCTGTCCCTCAGCGAGGTGTGATGCTTTGACGTGCACATGGTCTCTGTCGGGTGGAAACCTCATTTTGTCTAAAACTGTTACTTTTCCGGATTCACGTTCAAGCTCAAAACGTGTCGCTTCGGCCCAAATTTCGAGCTTGAGGATCTGCTACTTTTGACGCTTTTGTGTGATGCTGCAGAATATGAGCGAGTGGATAATTCACGAGAAAAACACCATTGACCATCCGGAATGCAAAAACATGTAAGGAACACAGTTTAAAACAGTGGTTCTCAACCTTTTTCTGGATCGGGGGCCCCACTTGAAAATCTAAAAAAAATATTACATTGTCATAAAAATCTTTTTGCCAATTATTTGCGGTCCCACCAGAGAGAGGGCCACAGGTTAACACATCGGGTGCCAAACACGGTCTGAACCGTGTTTTCACAGAGTAGCGCTTTGGTGCCAAACACGGTCTGAACCGTGTTTTCAGTCTTTTTTTTTTTTTCACACGGGAGGTGCTGGAGCAGCTCTGGAATCACCCGTGGTGATTGTGAGAAGGAAAGGACAGATGGATCACTGTGTCAAAAAACATGGCTCCCATCCGCTTCCGTTCTCTAACATCTCCTTCTCTAAAACCCCTATAACTCCGAAAGGTTTTACGCTGGGGGAAAATGACTCATTTTGTATGCGCGATCGCTGCACCATCGTTACTCGCGTGAGAGATGTTATCTTTCCAGGCGTTAGCCAGGACTATCGGGCAAAATGAACGCATGCTTTGTTTCACATGGATTTCTCGTCTTGGGAGTCTAGAGCTTAAACAGCGCTGTGCAGCTCAACGGTGACATTTCTGGCTCCGAACATAATCTTTTATTATAAAATTCTGGCAACCAATGTGTTTGTTAAGAAACAGTGGTTTTAAAACGTATTCTTTTGGGAAGAGGTTCTCGTGATCCATGGATATGAATAACATGGATATGAATAACTGGATAGGAATATGAATAACACTATCTAGTGAGATAGATTAACCCAAAAATAGCAGATCTACAAGCTCATAGCGAGAGTGCCGCTATGAGTTTGTAGATCTGCTATTTTGCAAAAATCTTATTTAAGTTGACTTAAAAACATATTTAAGTCAAATCTTTGCTTCTGGGGGGTCCCTGGAACAACATATGTTGAGATGGGGGTCCTGGGGAAAAAATATTTTGAGATAGGGGTCCGCGGCAAAATACATATCATTTTGGGGGTCCTTGACATGATAAAGTTTGAGAACCACTGATATTATAACAACATACATGTTTCAGAAGTCTGCTAGGATTTAGAAGACATTTGTAGAATCCCCCTGAAGCAAAGATTTGAGTTAAAAATGTTTGCTTTAAAAATGTATATATATATTCAAAGACTTGCACACATTTTCACGATTTTTCAAAAATAGCAGATCCACAAGCTCATAGCGCCTGTGGATCTGCTATTTTTGAATAGCCAAATAAATCTAAAAATGACACAGATGTCTTAATGGGTTAAGAATGATTAGGTTAATAACAGGGGGGGGGGGGGGGATTTGCTCATTATATGGCGTGATGTCAGATCAACTTTGGAATGATTCACGGAGCTTGAAAGAAGGAGAGGACGGAAGTGGATCCATGCCACAAAAACAACCTCCCGTCCGCTCCCATTATAATTCCTTGAGAAAAAGCTTCATATCTCCATTTCTTTTTTAAAGGGTCTACACCATGAATTTTAACTTTTTCTTCATTTTTGTGTGTTTTTGGTCTCCCCCACCTCTCTTCTGTTCCAAAAAATACCCGACTTCGAGCATGCAGGCTTTCAAAGCTATCTGTGTTTTTTATGTAAATTGGTCTGAAAACAGTCCGTCAGATTTGTTCCCCCTGCCTACGTCACGTTAGCCTGGTAAACCCTCCCTCCGGAAATCTCATTGAAATAAAATACAATTGAGATTTCTGGAGGGAGGGTTTACCAGGCTAACGTCACGTCAGGGAACAATTCCTCCCGTTTTTCAGTTCCCAAAAAAAAAAAAAAAAAAAAAACTTTTAAAAAAAATGTTTTTTTTTTTACTTTTTCCACACAGAACCAGGAGATAACATGCATACAAACTGTCTCAATAGCGCCCCGTGCCAAACAGGACAATGTGGTATTGCAGGTGAAAGTGCTTTATAAGCCAGAGAGAAGTTAGTCAGAATGAGTATATCTGAGGCTTAATTTAGGCTCAAACCTTTTGAAAAACGTTTGAGGGACATAAACAATATGATATTAAATATTAATATTATTTTTTAAATTCATGGTGTAGACCCTTTAACGTGGTGGAAACGAGACGTTTTCGATGGGCGATCACTCTGCAATGGAGGATCGCGTTAGAAATATTATTGTTCTAGGCGTTAGTCGGGACCCCTCGACCATCGTGCACGCAGCTTGTGTTTACATCCGCGTCCACGTCTTGGCGTAAACAGCGCGGCGTAAACGGTAAGAATGCCGGCACCAGACGTACCCTGTTTTAATAAACCTCTGGCACCAAAAGTGTTAAGTACATTTTGATGCTATTACTTTTGTACTTTTACGCAAGTACATTTTGAATTCCGGACTTTTACTTGTAACAGAGTATTTCTACATTGCAGTATTGGTACTTTTACTGAAATAAAGAGTTTGAGCACTTTTTTCCACCACTGCTCATTATCCTCGACCCACATTATCTTAATAATAATGGCTGCCAATGTACCTGCAGGTTGAAGATGAAGTAGGATAGTCTACTAGTACCGGGGCTACTGAATAAAGACGGTAATGATGTTCTTCTAGAGATGATGCAGTGCGCCGGCATCTTGTTTGCACAGCATGCGTTCCCGTCTCCCTGCGTCTATTTATAGCTCCAAAAACTCTACAGCAGACATGTTGTCTGGACCGGAAAGCGCCGGGATCAGACGTTCTCCACAGCGAACCATAACTCCGGCCCCATAAACACTGAAATTATTGACCAGCAAGAAGAGCCTGGTTTTCTGAAATCGTACATCCTGGGTTCTTCCTTTTTTCTTTTTATTACCCAGAGCCTCGTTCGTTTTATTGCTCCGCACGTTAACCCTTTACGACCGGGAACGCATCTGTGTGTCATTTTTAAGATTTATTTTGGCCATTCAAAAATAGCGGATACACAAGCTCATAGCGCGGCACCGAGTGCCGCGCTATGAGCTTGTAGATCTGCTGTTTTTTGAAAAATCTTGGAAACTTTGTGCAAATC
Organism: Gymnoscopelus microlampas; assembly: GCF_963454915.1. Lineage (NCBI taxonomy): Eukaryota > Metazoa > Chordata > Actinopteri > Myctophiformes > Myctophidae > Gymnoscopelus > Gymnoscopelus microlampas. Next base: position 1,728,324 of record NC_139960.1, read on the forward strand.
ATTGAATATACGTTTTGTAACAAACATTTTTAACTCCGATCTGTGCTTCCGGGGGGGTCCCTCGAACAACATACTTTGAGATGGGGGTCCGCGGTCAAATACAGCTAATGTTGGGTGGTCCTTGACATGGAAATGTTTGAGAACCACTAAACCAATGTCTGCTTTAAATATATATATGTATTCAAAATATTCGCGATTTTTCAACAAAAAAAATAGCAGATATACAAGCTCTTGCCGCGCCAAGAGCTTGTATATCCGCTATTTTTGCATAGCCAAAGAGATCTAAAAAAAGACACAGATTCTTTCCCGGTCTAAATGGGTTAAATTTACTACACGGCTGGGCTATACTCTGTTTTCCTGACCCCATGGATTATTATCAGAGGATGTCTGCCGCCTTCGCGTTTACGCTGAATGTCTGGACGCCAATCTTGGTAATTGACACAATACTTCCCAGGACAACATACAACGTCATGCCAATATAATGGAGCAAAACACTGCAAAAAAAATCTATGTCGCTTCCCGTTATTGCCACAACACATGGATTTTTTTCAGCGGTTAAAGACACACGTGGGACTGGCAGTTTTATCGCACCTGTCATATGAATCCAAAACTGTAAAACAAGCAGAATTCATTATGAGGAGAAGAAATTCAACAAGACCAAAGCACTGGGTGACCATCTGTCTGCTTGCACTGGTATTTAGATAAGCCAATAGATACGCACCTGAAGATTATATAAAAAAAATACATTTAACTCTGTTTGGCCAAAAATAGATCATCGTTTTTTCCCCCCCTTTTTTGGGGTATTGGAGTAACTTAACGCGTTAGTTTTGCAATTAGAGTACTCGGTTACCGAGTTACCTTTTCCAAATTAATGGCGTTACTTTGTTACATTTAAGACCTAATTTGTTGGCAATAAGGAAATAGATATTCTGCGCTGTTTCCTGATCAATGAACAAGCTCGTCTCTGTCAGCGGAGACTTGCACGGATGTTACACAGAAATCGGTGACCCAGGCCAGCAGTCAGTGGTGATTGCGTAATCATTCTATTCAACGGTAGAGTTATAATATATCTAGAGAACCGTTTCATATGAATTGCTCACCCAGATTTTAACCCATTCAATCTGGGAACGCATCCGTGCCATTTTATATGTACTTATATGTACATTATTTTATATTTTGGCTATTCAAAAATCTTTTTTTTTCATCTTTTTTTTTAATCTTGAATATTTTTGCAAATCTTTGAATACGTATTTTTTTAACTACATTTTTAACTAAAATCTTTGCTTCTGGGGGTCCCTGGAACAAAATATTCTACAAATGTTCACTTTAAAAAAATATGTGTTTAAAGATTTACACAAATATGCATATCTGCAATTGTTTAATAGCCAAAACAATCTTAACCCATTAAGACCTGGAACTGTGTCATTTTTAGATTTGAGCTAAAAAAGCATTATTTTACACCTTGGGCTATTCAAAAATAGCAGATATACAAGCTCATAGCGCGGCACCGAGTGCCGCGCTATGAGCTTGTAGATCTGCTATTTTTGAAAAATTGTGAAAATGTGTGCAAATCTTTGAATATATATTGTTTTAAAGCGAACATTTTTAACTCAAATCTTTGCTTCTGGGGGTCCCTGGAACAACATATTTTGATGGGGGTCCGCGGCCAAATACATATAATTTTGGGGGTCCTTGACATGAAAAAGATTGAGCACCACTGATATAGAAACATACGTTTTTCAGAAAACTGATGAGATTTAGGAGACATGTAGAATCGGCTTCAGGTCTCAATGGGTTAACATTAAAGTGGGCCCTGATGCAGAACATGTTGGTAAAGCCACTGGCCTAATACACACACTTCACAGTCCTCCTCCTCCGTCTCTCCGTTGGGGGCGGGGCGGTCGGGGGGGGGGGGTGCCATGGTGTCGGGTTGGTCGTGGCGTCGGTAGATGATCTGTCCGGGCTGTCTGTCAAAAGGTCATCAATGCTCTCCGCCATAGAGCGGGGGCGGGGTCGAGGGGGCGGGGCTCTGGTCACGTCATAGAGCCTATGGGGACAAAAAGGGGCGGGAAGAGAGGAGGGGGGGGGGGGAGGAGAGGGGAGGTGTCACGATTAAAGGGGATGTTCATAAGAGCTTTACGTAGACGAATACGCTATTTAGACAAAATAATGAAACAAAATAATAATAATAATAATAATAATGCATCCACAGAGCTTTTAGAAAGGTGCTTAATATAATCTAAAAAAAGCAGGGACCCCCATTATATATTATATAAAATATTTATTTTTTCATAGATTTCATAGGCAGCTTCATAGACTTGTTTCACAGCACTATCATGTTGGATTCATGTTGATGTGAATTTCCAGACATTTTAACCATGCTCTTAAAAAATACTTAGTAAACCTGACCTTTCACTCTGTACTTAGTCTGCTCTTTTTCCCCCCCTACATCAAACCACTTTGCCGAAAATAGCAGATCTACAAGCGCACAATGCCTCGCGGTGCGAGGCGTTGTGCGCTTGTAGATCTGCTATTTTCGGCTAAAGTTCTCCTCAGAATAGGGATGCTTGGTTGAAGTGGTTCATGTAAAAATCACACAACGATTTGGCGGACTTGAATTGACTGAGTAGTAACTCGGAGGACGGAAGCACATCACACCCAGGTGTTGCTAATACTGCTAATTAATGTGTCTTCGTGTGTGTACTGTACGTGTGTGTGTGTGTGTGTGTGTGTGTGTGTGTGTGTGCGTGTGCGTGCGTGCGTGCGTGCGTGCGTGCGTGCGTGCGTGCGTGCGTGCGTGCGTGCGTGCGTGAGTGCGTGCGTGTGGATTTATAAGTGGCAGGTGTCCCAGAAAAAAAAGTGTCTAATGGCGGCCCGTGGGCTAATGTATATCAAACTGGGGGTCCTTGAAAAAAAAAGAAGGTTAAGAAATAGTAAACTAAATATATATATTTTTTATCCCTCGATTTTTGTAACCCATTTTTGTAACCCTCACATGTTTTTGTGAGGGTATTAACTACCCTAGGAGACACGGGGAGAACATGCAAACTCCACACTGAGAGGCCCTTTCGCCAACCCCACCTAGGGTATGGGCGCTGATGACGCTGATGAATTAGTAAACTATTTAGAAAGAGAACGTGACGTCACACCGTTCTAAATACCGGAAAAACCCAATCTACACGTTGTAAAAATCCTCAGTGTTTACATGGAACCAAATGGACCCTGGTCCCTGGACCCGACGTTGACAAACAGTGATTTATAGCACCTTTAAAAAAGCTCAAGCGACGACACGGCAATGTACCTGCCAAAGCCACCTCGACCGGCCGCTTCCGTCTCCACACAAAAGCATTGTTGCTGTGCATCGCGCCACACAGTTAGTTTAGTTAACCCATTAACACCTGAAGCCGATTCTACAAAATGTCTCCTAAATCCCAACAGTATTCTGAAAAACGTAATGTTTCTATATCAGTGGTGCTCAAACTTTTTCATGTCATGACCCCCAGAATTATATATATTTGGCCGCCGACCCACCATCTCAAAATATTTTGTTCCAGGGACCCCCCAGAAGCAACGATTTGAGTTAAAAATGAAGAATATATATTCAAAGATTTGTACACATTTTGTCAAAAAAAAAGTTGTCATTTTTGAATAGCCCAAAGAAAATAATGCTATTTAGCTAAAATCTAAAAATGACACAGATGCGTTCCCGGTCTCAATGGGTTAAGTGTGTGTGTGTGTGTGTGTGTGTGTGTGTGTGTGTGTGTGTGTGTGTGTGTGTGTGTGTGTGTGTGTGTGTGTGTGGCGGAGTGAAACAGGAGGCTGCATACAACAGCTTGCCAACATGGCAGCGCAACAGAGGAAATACAACACGAGCACAAAGTCAGGCGCCTGTGAGGAATGTGCTGCAAGAAGGTTTCTCAACTTAATACGTCTATGTTTCCCTGTGTGTCGTCTGCTATGCATGGATGCAAATGATTCCCTCATGCATATTCATGATTGAGTGCACAATACACGTCCGTGCCATGTGCACGCGTGAGTTCTACGCTTATGCATAATTGCATGCCTGTGTGTAATGGCAGTGTTGTAAAGTAAGTACATGTACTCAAGTACTGTACTTAAGTATTGGAGTATTTCCAATTCTCAGTACTCTTTCTTGTACTCAATTTTTATTTTACTCCAATACAATTATTAGAAAACTTTAGTTGCTGGTTACTTTGTAGGTTTTGATTATTATCACAAAACATACATTAATCACTTCAGCCCTACAGTATATACTTTGGCTATTTGAAAATAGCAGATCTACAAGCTCACAACGCGTCGCGATGCGACGCGTTGTGAGCTTGTAGATCTGCTATTTTCAAAAGATTTTGTATGCATCGGAAAACTTGTGAAATGGGACATTCTGCATAATGAGTACTTTTACTTTTGGTACTTTAAGTACATTTTGATGCCAATACTTTTGTACTTTTACACAGGTATACATTTTGAATACCGAACTTGTACCATGCTCACAGAGACTGTCACGGCTCCCATCACTTAGGAGATCAATCTCAGTCCACCGAAAGACAGACGTCCTTATTCTCTCTGGCCACCTCCCCCCAAGCCACCTTTCTTCCTCTCTCTACTAACAAGCAACTATAGGCACATTGTCTTTCTCAACCCCCCCCCCCCCCCCCCCCCCCTGAAATGGAGGACTCCATATATGCTGACTCGGCTCCCTCCAGGTGTACAGCTTGGCACACAAAGCTAATGGTTAGCAGTGACAGGGTCTTTCAGTCCACCACTCACTCTCTCACTCACTCTCTCTCTCTCTCTTTCTCTCTCTAATTTACTCTCTGTCTGTCTGTCTGTCTGTCTGTCTGTCTGTCTGTCTGTCTGTCTGTCTGTCTGTCTCTCTCTCTCTCTCTCTCTAATTAATTTACTGTCTGTCTGTCTGTCTGTCTGTCTGTCTGTCTGTCTGTCTGTCTGTCTCTCTCTCTCTCTTTCTCTCTCTAATTAATTTACTGTCTGTCTGTCTGTCTGTCTGTCTGTCTGTCTGTCTCTCTCTCTCTCTTTCTCTCTCTAATTTACTCTCTGTCTGTCTGTCTGTCTGTCTGTCTGTCTGTCTGTCTGTCTGTCTGTCTCTCTCTCTCTCTCTCTTTCTCTCTCTAATTAATTTACTGTCTGTCTGTCTGTCTGTCTGTCTGTCTGTCTGTCTGTCTGTCTGTCTGTCTGTCTGTCTGTCTGTCTGTCTCTCTCTCTCGCTCTAGTCTGTCTTTGTCACACTCTGCTCCCTTCTTCTCTCATTGGTCCCGTGGCCGAGCAGCTGTCATCACACTGTGGTGATTCTGTGGTCGTGTCCCATGCAGCCGCGCCTTGGCTCTGTCTTCACAAGGCCCAAAGGGATCAATTAACCAGGCTGGTAGAGAGAGAGAGAGAGAGAGAGAGAGAGAGAGAGAGAGAGAGAGAGAGAGAGAGAGAGAGAGAGAGAGAGAGAGAGAGAGAGAGAGAGAGAGAGAGACAGAGAGACAGAGAGAGAGACCTTTTTCAAGGGTCAAACGTGGGCCTCCTTGAAAGGGAAGTTTGCCACGCTGTTATGCGTCCGTCCGTCCGTCCTCTACTTTGGTCACAACCACATCTCGGAAGCTACTGGCTGGATTGCTTTGTGTTTTTATCGTGCGTCTTCGTGGAGCCCAGATGAACCCTCGTGATTTTGGTGACCCGTACAACATAACGCAACATCTATTGGGTGGGACATGGCCATAAAAGTTGCTGAGCACATTCCATGCACCCAGGAGGATGAACCCCAGCACTTTGAGAGATCACGTCACCTTTCCTTTTGTAAAGTTGACATTTTGGCCAGCACAAAATGTCAACTTTAGGGCATTTCATAATCTAATTTTGGTGACTCCATGCCGAGTGTAAGGCAGGGGTCTTCAACAGGGGGTTCCTAGGGGTCCTCAGAGTTACTACAAGGGGGGTCACCTAATCTTTGTGTGATAGGATTTTCCTCTTTTTTTTTTCAACATTAACCACTTGAACACTAGCATCCCTACTCTGAGGGGAACATTATCCAAAAATAGCTGATCTACAAGCACACAATGCATCGCAGCTATTTGGCAAAGTGGTTTGGTGTAGAGGGGGGGGGGGGGGACGGTTTAATGGGTTAAATGGCCTAAAACCCACTGATGATAGTGTTGTCAAACAAGTCTATGAATCTATTAAATCTATGAAATAGTCTAATCTGCAACACAAGTTTATACAATATGTAGTGGGGGTCCCTGCTTCATCTCTTTCTCAGCTAAGGGGGGCCTGAAACACGTTGAAGACCCCTAGTGTAAGGAGCAGTGGTGTAAAGTAACTAAGTACATGTACTCAGGTACTGTACTTCAGTACAATTTTGAGGTACTTTTACTTTATAGAGTATTTCGAATTGTCTATGCTTTTACTTCTACTCCACTACATCTCAGAGGCAAATATTGTACTTTTACTCCACTACAATTATTTGAAAACTTTAGTTACTTTGCAGATATAAATGATTACATTATAAAACATATATTAACCACTTCAGCCCTATTTTATACCTGGGCTATTTGAAAATAGCCCAGGTATATATATCAGTATTGATACGTTTACTTAAAGGACAACTTTGCTTTTTTACAAACACGGTTTATATCTTAGCTTGTAATTAAAGTAAATAAAAGATGAGTGTTCTTTTTTTTTCATTTACTGCTTTCTATAGTTTTACGATCTTTTTTACAGTGGGCGGGGGCATTCTGTCCGGTGGCTAAATATGCCTTTTTTACACAATAAAAAAGGTCCTGTGGTCTTTGATGGTCAGATGTGAGTTATTGGGGGCTAGAAGAGCTACTGTAAATAATAATAAAGAAAACACCAGGTTATTGTGTAAAAAAAGACATATTTAGCCACCGGACAGAATGCACCCGCCCACTGTAAAAAAATATTGCGAAAATTGCTAAAACTATAGAACGCAGTAAAGTTAAAAAAATGTAACATTCATCTTTTATTTACTTTAATTACAATCTAAAACATAAACCTTGGTTGTAAAAAAACAAAGTTGTCCTTTAAGTAAAACATTTGAGTACTTTTCCCACCACTGGTAAGGAGTAGCACAGCCTCTTACAGTAGGGCTTTTAGCCTCTTGTTTCTTTGGAGATAAACCTTGTTTGATAAAGCATAGGATGATGTAGAGAACAAGGAAAATGGCCTCCATTTATGCAGGACCTTTTCTCCTAAGTGCGTTACAATGTACGCATTACATTTACACACACATTCACAGTGGCGTGCACAGACATTTTGAGGGGCAGGTGCGCAAGTAAAGTATACTTTTTTTTGTTTACTTGGTCTGCTCTTTTTTCCCTCTACACCTATACTGCCCTGCCAAGGTAAAGAGCAGTAACTACGTTTTTGGACACGCCGACTTATTTGTGTATCCCAAAGGTCAAATTAGCCTTTGTGATTTTGGGGGATAAACAATTACCTCAAGAACAGATGCAAAATTAGTGTAATATCACTTATATGCCGATATCTCATTTGGCTGACCAGTTGAATCACTTTTAAACCCATTTTTCAGTGATTTTTTTTTTCGTAGTTACTGCTCTTTACCTTGGCAGGGCAGTATACCTCTTTGGCAAAAATAGCAGATCTACAAGCCCACAACGCCTCGCAGCGCGAGGCGTTGTGGGCTTGTAGATCTGCTATTTTTGGCTAAAGTTCTCCTCAGAAAAGGGATGCTAGGTTTGGAGTGGTTATGGTAAAAAGAAAAATCATATCACATAAAGATTTGGCGGACCCCCTGTAGTAACTCTGAGGACCCCCCTAGGGGTCCCGGACCCCCTGTTGAAGACCCCTGAAGTGCCCTTTTTTTTTCAAAAGGGCACTTCTGGTCAAGAGGGCAAAGGGGCAGGTGCTCTAGCTCCACCTAGAGTCTATCTGTGCACGTCCCTGCACATTCACACATCACTGGTGTGTACAGGCAGCCACGCGAGGCCCCGACCTGCTCATCAAGGAGCCGTTAGAGCTTCTGTGTCTTTGCTCGAGGGCACGTGGACAACACACACACAGTGCCCGTTGGAGCAAAGGACTGAACACTACTCCACTCTTACATTATGCACTCATGTGAAAGCCTGTCTCCTGCTCGTAATGTATCTGCATGTAACTGTACTGTACCTAACGTGTGGAGCGTCTGCTGTCCCGTGTGCATTGCACGGTCACGCACGCAAAGTACTCAAACCCCTGTGTGCTTGTTTCAAACTATAGATCCATCCTGGTGAAATATTACTCAACCAAGAACCAAGATATATCTGCCTGGGGTGTTGCTGTTGATCACAAAACAAAAATGATTACTGTGTGTCTTGGATAAATGTAAAGCCACCGACTTCAATGGAGGGAGAGGCTGGAACACATATATATCTGATGGAAAGCATTACAGCTAGACCCCACACACACACACACACACACACACACACACACACACACACACACACACACACACACACACACACACACACACACACACACACACACACACACACACACACACACACACACACACACACACACACACACACACACACACACACCTGCGATCCTGTATTTCCCTTTGTGGCAACCATTTATATCATATTTCAATAACCTGAGAACACTTAAGAGCGATGAGACGTCACTACCTTACATCTCATCATTTCAATGTCCCAAGGAGAGATATGGGTATTTATTCATTTATTATTTTATTGTTATATTTTTTCATTGTTTATTTTTGTTTTGTTTTGTTCTCTCCATTTTATATTTCTACATGTATGCTATGTTTTCCATTATTTTATCCGTTTACCATTTTTTCTTTGATATCGCAGGCGTCGCGCAGCAAACACAGCCGATCTACAAGCTCACGACTCGTCACATCGCAACGCACCGTGAGCCTCGTATCGGCTCATTTGGTTGCGCAACACCTGCAGCGTACAGCTATGTATATACATTAAGCATAGCTCTGAAAAAAGACGACACTCGGCACTTTGACACGTACCAATTTCAAAGTGACTTCAACAGCCTTCATAGGATGTGTGTCTGACAAGCTCAAGTCTATCGCTCTCTCTCTCTCCTCTTTGTCTTATACTCGCTCTGTCACTCTCATACTCGAGTGCGTGCCGCACTCTCCTGCACTCCCCTCTATCCTTTGAACCGTTCATACGATCATCCTGTCACCAGAGAAGTCAGATAAACTGTGAGGTAATGGCACAGCAGCCAACCCACCCATCCAACCCCGCCCCCCACCGGCACACCAGGAAGGTAGAAGATACAGTAGTTCCTTTTTGTCATTTCATATGCCAATCTTAACCCATTAATACCTGGAACGCATCTGTGTCACTTTCGATTTCTTTGGCTATTCAAAAATAGCAGATCTACAAGCTCATAGCGCGGCACTGAGTGCCGCGCTATGAGCTTGTAGATCTGCTATTTTTGAAAAATCGTGAAAAAATATTTTTTATATTTTTTTCAGAAAACTGTTAGGATCTAGATTTTTTTTAAAGAATGGCTTCAGGTCTTAATGGGTTAAAACGGTGGAGGGGCGTCAACAGCCCTTCTATGGGGAGGGAGAGAGAGAGAGAGAGGGAGAGAGACAGCGATAAGCCTTTCATTCAGGATCCCATCGTCATCAGAGGAGCAAAGGCAGCGCTGCTCCAGCACTACTTTGAGCACCACTGATAAAGAAACATTACGGGTTTTTTTTCAGAATACTGTTGGGATTTAGAAGGCATTTGTAGAATCGGCTTCAGGTCTTAATGGGTTAATAATATCCAATGCAAAACAAAAACAATGACACAGATAATTGA
>NC_139960.1:1743153-1744359 GCF_963454915.1 Gymnoscopelus microlampas
ACTGGATCTCATTTTAGTCTAGTTTTTATTTGTGGACGAAATTGTCAGTATATTTAGTCTTAGTTTCAGTCATCATAGCTTAGTTTATATTTTGTTTTTAATCTAGTTTTCCTCAGTGTAAAAAGGTAGTCGAACGAACATTTGTCGTCATAGTTTTAGTCGACGAAAATCAACACCGCCGAACACATCGTTGCTGGTTTTGGACTTTGGAGGTTTTTCCACGCCGACATGAGACGATATCTTGTTTGATATCAAATCTGAAAAATCACATCTGCTTCGCTTCAGAACGACCAACGTGTTACACGCGTTACACGCGTTTATCGGCGACGTCCCATCAATCCTCGTTGGAGGGGCTGCCAGGGATGGGTTTGACAGAGTGACAAAACACATCTGCCATATCCCATAAATCAAAAACTCAAAACCAGCGGGCTGACTGGTAGCGTTTCAGCTGGGGGTTTGCCAATGACACAGCTATGTATATATGCACTACGTTTGTCTCACAGCCTAAACGGTGTACATTCCAGAGGGTCCCCTATATGCGAGTGGTTCTCAAAGTGGGGTCCAGCAGGGACCCTCTGGGTTACTGGAGGCGGTGGGGGGGGGGGGGGGGGGGGGGGGGGGGGGGTCCACAATGGACCCTTACAGGTCTGTAACTCTGAGAGCGTACCTATGGAACCACACTCTCATAGCTATGGGGGTTTCTTGCAATTAAAAACAGGGGTCTTCAAAAGGGGGTCCGGGACCCTTAGGGGGTCCTCAGAGTTACTACAGGGGGTCCGCCAAATCTTTGTGTGATATGATTTATTTATTTTACCTTAACCACTTGAACTCTAGCATCCTTTTTTCTGAGGAGCACTTTTAGCCAAAAATAGCAGATCTACAAGCTCACAACGCCTCGCGCTGCGAGGCGTTGCGAGCTTGTAGATCGGCTATTTTTGGCAAAGAGGTGTTTGGTGTAGAGGGAAAAAAGAGCAGACCAAGTAAACCAAAAAAAAGTTTAATTCTGAAACACGATTTTATACAATATATAGAGGGGGGTCCCTGCTTCATCTCTCTCTCAGCTAGGGGGTCCTTGGCCTGAAAAGGTTGAAGCCCCCTTAATTGAAACGTTTGAGAGCCACTGCCCAACGCCTAACCTGTGACCTGAGATCCGCTGAGATCCTTTTAGCAAGTTAATATCCAAAGATGTGACTTGACGGCACAAGA